>NC_053501.1:115156603-115378777 GCF_905171775.1 Rana temporaria
CATAGGCAGTCTTCAAGGGATCCCACATCCATAGAAAAATCAATCAGTTACATCAGCATCAGGTGCTTGGTAGCTGGTGAGCCAAGACTGATTCATTTTTATGAATGTGAGCCGATCAACAGAGTCTGTGGACAGGTGCACTCTGTTATTCGGTTACAAACCCTCCAGCAGCACTGAATGTGCGTTCAGAAAAAAAGCTGGATGCAGGACAGGCCAGTAGGTCAATTGCATATTGAGAAAGCTCTGGCCAGTGATCCATCCATTCAGTAACCCAGTGGATGCTCTGTTGGAAAGGTCTCCAAGTCTGATCTTGCCCCTAAATATTCCTGCACCATGTAATGCAGACTCTGGCGATGGTTGCTGGAACCAATCAGACCTTGGCGCTGAGGACTGAAGAATTGTCTGAAGGCATCGGTCAGCCGGCCACCTTCTCCACCGCTCTTTCTGTGACTGAAGGAAGCCTCAGCAATAAGTTGTCCAGCACCAGGAAATTGTGACCTCCCAGGCTTTGGAAACGCATTGCACAAACCTTTCTCCAAGGCCTCCTGAAGATGTTTCATCCTCTGTTTCCTCTGCGAAGGCTGGATAAGTTCTTCAACCTTACCCTTGTAATGTGGATCAAAAAGGGTTGCCAGCCAGTAATGATCCCTCTCCTTGATACCACGAATCCTAGGGTCCTTTGGCAGGCTTTGCAGGATCAGGAAGGCCAAGCAGCGTAAGTTTGCAGAGGAATTCGATCCTGAGTCCTCTGGGTCACTAAGGATTACATGGTCCGCAACCACCTGTATAACTCCATGGGTTTCTGGGGACTGAAAATGATCCCTTGAAGACTGCTGAGTGTTATCCTCCACCTCCATGCTGACACAATCCTCCTCCTCCTCTTCTTCCTGGGTGTTCGGCGGGCACGCAGGAATACTATCTGAATAAAGGGGGCCTTGAGAGGAAAGGAAGTTCTCCTCTTGCTCCCGCTGTTCTGCCTCAAGTGCCCCGTCCATTATTCCACGAAGCGTGTGCTCCAACAGGAAGACAAGAGGGACAGTATCACTGATGCATGCACTGTCACTGCTCACCTTCTTTATGGCTTCCTCAAATAGTGACAGGACAGTGCATGCATCCTTGATCAGTAGCCACTGGCGTAATGAAAAAAAGCCAAGCTCCCCTGACCCTGCCCTGGTGCCATAGCCACACAGGTACTCATTGATGGCCCTCTGCTGCGTGTGCAGCCGCTGCAAAATTGCAAACGTTGAGTTCCACCTGGTGGGCATGTCACAAATGAGGCAGTTCTTGGGCAGGTTGCATTCTCTTTGAATATCAGCCAGCCGAGCACTGGCATTATATGACCGGCGGAAATGACCACAGACTTTCCTGGTCTACCTCAGGGGATCCTGTAAGCCCAGGTACCTGCTCAAAAATCGCTGCACCACCAAATACAGGGAACATAGGTCAAGTGTCCCTGTCGGAGGGCGGAGAGGAGGTTTGTGCCATTGTTGAATACAACCATTCATGGCTGAAACTGGTGGCATCAACCACCTCTGAGCCTGCCCCTGCTTGCATAGCCCCTTGAACGCCTACAGAGCACCGCTGGTTCAGAGGACAAATCTACAGAGAAAGAGGCCATAGAGGAAGAAGAAGAAGAGGAGGGTGTGGGGGAGAGAGCTGTGGCAGAATCACCACTAGCATTTTAGAGGTGTGATGGCGGAACAAACTCCAACAATACTGAACTCTGTGCTGCACCCTTCCCAGCTGCCAGCAAAGTTACCCAGTGCGCCGTGAAAGAAAGGTAACGTCCCTGTCCATGCCTGCTGGACCATGAGTCAGCGGTAATATGCAACTATTTGCTGACCGCCCTGTCCAACGATGCCAAGATATTGCCTTCCACATGCCTGTAGAGAGCCGGAATGGCCTTCCGCGAAAAGAAATGGCGTTTGGGAACCTGCCACTGAGGTACCGCACATTCCACAAATTCACGAGAGGGGGCAGAGTCTACCAGCGGAAAAGGCAATAGTTGTAGTGCTAGCAATTTGGCCAAGCTAGCATTCAGACGCTGAGCTCGTGAATGGTTGGAACCAAATTTCTTTCTACGGTTTAGCAACTGGGGTAGGGAAATTTGCCTGCTAAAATCGGATGGTGGTGTACCGCTAGCAGATTGGCCGCAAGACACCTATTGCTATACCTACATTCCTCTCAGTGCAGGTTTCTGAGAGGACTGGAGGTATAGTGGGGTTGGAGATCCCAGATGAGGAGGAGCATTTTCTTTGGTGTGGGTCTTTCAAGTGCTCTTGCCAACGGAATGCATGGGAGGTCGTCATATGTCTGGTCAAGCATGTGGTGCCCAAGTGACTGCTGTTTTGGCCATGCTTGATCCGCTTCAGACATAGGTTGCAAACAGCAACGGTGCGATCTGCTGCACACGTGTCGAAGGAACTGAGCTTGAAGCTTGGTTTTATGTTTTATTAGGGGTAATAACTTGGATGGGGAATAGGAATTATGGGATGCCCAACTTGATAGCAACATAAACCAGGGACAACTACCTCCCTATGTACACGCTGCAGGACTGTCTCTCTTTCTGAAAACTGACAGTCTATGATATAAAAGCAAAAGCCCCTCAAAGAGGTTGTAAACCTCAGAAAAAAAACAAGCAAAACAAACTCTGCAAGACAAAAGCATAATGAGCTAGTATGCATCGTATACTAGCTCATTATGAAATACTTACCTCAGAACGATGCCCTGAATCAGAGTACAGGTCTGACATCTTCCATTGGAGCTACAGTATTTCCAGGTTCGCGGTTCGGGCGCTCTGATTAGTTACTATGTACAGCTGCACTGCAATTCTGTGTGTTCTAGCTTCAGTGAATCACTGCCTTTGTTTTTACAGATACAATTTGTTCATAGCATAAATTATGAATAAATATCAGTGCCACCCCATCAGTGCTCTTCAGTGCCACCTCACCAGTGCCCACCAGTGATGGCGAAAAATTGCTTATTTACAAAATTTTCGGACAGAAACTAAAAAAAAATGTTTTTAAATAGATGGGTACCAGTAATTGCAACCGCGAGTCAATTTAAATGTGGCTTGACTCATTTTTTTTCTTTATAGAAAACTTAAATTTTGATGCAGCAGGTTCTAAACATAGTACAGATGTGCCACTTTACAGACAAACTAAGGGGACCCCCCAGGCACTATATTTAAAGAAATTTTTCATTTTTATTGTTTCACTTTAAGCATCATTAAAATCACTGTTTGTGAAAAAAATATTGTTTTTAAAATAAAAATTTGCATTGATACATGTCCCCCAGGGCAGTAACCAGACCCCCTTTTATTGACAATTACTTGCATATGAGCTTTCAAAATCGGGAGCTCTGCTGCAAACAGACCGGCAGGGGGGGGGGGGGGGTTGTGGGATGTTCAGCCCATCCCTAGTTACTATACACAGCTGCACCACATTTTGAGTGCTCTAGTTTTGGTAAATCTTCCCCAAAGACTGATTTGGTGGTTGTTGGTTTGGTGGACTTGCGATGAGAAAGCGTACTAATCTGGGTTCTCCTTTTTCACCGCTAGATGTCCCTGCAATGCAATAAAACTATACAATTCAAGACAAAACATACTGTGTGTCTTCCTGTGTGGCTATATTGCTAACAAGAGTTAGTAAGGTTTCGCAAATTGGTTCCCGAGGAATAGAGAAATAGCATTAACCACTTAAGCACCAGTAGGTTTTACCCCCTTCATGACCAGAGCATTTTTTGCTATTCAGCACTGCGCTACTTTAACTGACAATTGTGCGGCCATGCAACACTGCACCCAAATAAAATGTATCTAATTTTATAAAAAAAAAAAAAAGCTTTCTTTTGGTGGTATTTGATCACCATTTTTTTGTTGTTTTTAGTATATAAACATAAAAAGGCTGAAAATGTTTAAAAAAAAAAAAAAACATTGACCCAGATTCACATAGAGGGTGCATCTTTTAGCCGGCGTAGCGCATCTCATACCCTGCCCTACCTGCTCTGCTTTGAAGCCCAACGGGGCAGAGGGACTCCCTATAAGGGAGTGAAAGGATCTAGCCTGCTCAAATAGCCCCGTTAGTCCTTCGCCTCTCTTTTAAGAGACCGCATGGTCAAAGTGCGTGCATGTTAACCCAATTTCGAGTGCGTGTAAGTGTGGTGGTTTTTGTGGGAGGGGGGTGGGCGTACTAAGCGCAGGCTTACCTCGCATAGCACACCCATTGGGAGCCGGGCTGAGACCACCAAACTCAATTTACATGTAGCCGAGACCGGGATCCGAACCTCTAGCTGCAGAGGTGAATGGCTTGTCAGCGCAGTGCCAATCGCGTTGAGCCACCGCAGCTCACGCTACTCAACGTCTTTAACATTACAGAACAAGGTCAGTTAAATTTGACGATAAGCTCTGACAGGAAACAGATGCAACTTCCTTTTTTTCCCCCCACATCTGTGCTGAATACGCAATGTTTTTTCACTCTTAAAATTCTCTCCAAACATGACAGATAATGAAAAATGAAATACCTTTTAATACCTACCCTGATGATGCTTCTCCTCCAAAAATGTAAGTTACATCTTGCAGCATATCATTCTCATGGTGTGTGTTTATTGTGTGTTAAAAAAAAAGTGAGTGGCAACTCTGAACAAGTTCATACATTTCACATTGAAGAAAATGGTCGTCTGTGTAATGTTACAAAAAAACATGTTGTTCTAAGTTTAGTCTTTCTATTTTTAATTTGATTTTTTAAATTACATTTTTTTAATTCATTTTTGAACTAAAATAAACTTTGTTTCTAAAAAGAGTATTAAAAAAGTGCAAAAAAACGTATTTACCAGGATATTATAAATACATACTTATTTGGTATGTATTTAATATCCTATAGTCATTACTTGCCGAAACTTACATCTGGCAAGACACTGTAAACTTGATTGGCGAACATGGGAAATCCCAGTCAGAGTAAAATAGCTGCTTTTAATGACTCTCATGCCCTGTACACACGATCGGTCCATCCGATGAGAACGGTCTGATGGACCGTTGTCATCGGTTAACACGATGAAGCTGACTGATGGTCCGTCGTGCCTACACACCATAGGTTAAAAAAACGATTGTGTCAGAACGCGGTGAAGTAAAACACAACGAAAAAACAACGAAAAAAACGAAGTTCAATGCTTCCAAGCATGCGTGGATTTTTAACCGATGGTTGTGCTTACTAACGATCGTTTTTTTCCCATCGGTTAGGAATCCATCGGTTAAATTTAAAACAAGTTGGCTTTTTTTTAACCGATGGTTAAATAACCTATGGGGCCCACACCGATGAAAACGGTCCATCAGACCATTCTCATCGGTTGAACCGACCGTGTGTACGCGGCATAAGTGCACTAACTAGAATATTCTACAGTTTTATAAAATAAGAAACAAAAAAATTGAATGTAGGCAACTGCATCTGTCAGGAGCAGCTTCATACTATGTAACTGCATTTTTGTAGGTGATACAAACCTAAAAGATTTTTATTTATAATTTTAGTAGGTGATACAAACCTAAAAGATTTTTATTTATAATTTTAGTAGGTGATACAAACCTAAAAGATTTTTATTTATAATTTTAGTAGGTGATACAAACCTAAAAGATTTTTATTTATAATTTGTGTAGGTGATACAAACCTAAAAGATTTGTATTTATAATTTTAGTAGGTGATACAAACCTAAAAGATTTTTATTTATAATTTTTGTAGGTGATACAAACCTAAAAGATTTGTATTTATAATTTTAGTAGGTGATACAAACCTAAAAAAAATGTATTTATAATTTTAGTAGGTGATACAAACCTAAAATATTTTTATTTATAATTTTAGTAGGTGATACAAACCTAAAAGATTTTTATTTATAATTTTAGTAGGTGATACAAACCTAAAAGATTTTTATTTATAATTTTAGTAGGTGATACAAACCTAAAAGATTTTTATTTATAATTTGTGTAGGTGATACAAACCTAAAAGATTTGTATTTATAATTTTAGTAGGTGATACAAACCTAAAAGATTTGTATTTTTTATTTATAATTTTAGTAGGTGATACAAAGCTAAAAGATTTTTATTTATAATTTTTGTAGGTGACACAAACCTAAAAGATTTTTATTTATAATTTTAGTAGGTGATACAAACCTAAAAGATTTTTATTTATAATTTGTGTAGGTGATACAAACCTAAAAGATTTGTATTTATAATTTTAGTAGGTGATACAAACCTAAAATATTTTTATTTATAATTTTAGTAGGTGATACAAACCTAAAATATTTTTATTTATAATTTTAGTAGGTGATACAAACCTAAAAGATTTTTATTTATAATTTTAGTAGGTGATACAAACCTAAATGATTTTTTTTTTTTTATAATAAAAGTTATTTTTACCATTGACTAACCCCTTGTTTTTACTAACAGGAAATAATTAATGCTTTCTTCACCCAGTTTTTGTTGATTCTGTCTAATGTGTTTTATCTTTTATTTGTTTTGTTCCTTTTTTTTTACTTTGAAGTGCTTTAACCACTTCTCCACCGGGCCTATTCTGGCACTTTTCTCCTTCATGTAAAAATCATAATTTTCTTGCTAGAAAATTTATCAGAATCCCAAAATATTATACTTTTTTTATCGCACGGTATTTGGGCAATAATAAAATAAAATAAAATAAAATAACAAAACAGTAAAGTTAGCCCAATTTTTTTGTATAATGTGAAAGATGATGTTAAGCCGAGTAAAAAGATACCTAAAATTGCGCACACTCATGGAATGGCATGAAACTTCAGTACTTAAAAATCTCCATAGGCGACGCTTTAATTTTTTTTACAGGTTACTATTTTCGAGTTACAGAGGAGGTCTAGTGCTAGAATTGTTGCACATGCTGTAACACACATGGCAATACCTCACATGTGGGGTTTGAACAGCGTTTACATATGTGGGCGGACTTATATGTGTGTTCGCTTCTGAGCGCGAGCTACTGTGGACAGGTTTTAAAAAAAAAAGTATTACATTTTTTATTTTACTTAATTTTTTTTATTTTTACACCTTTTTTTACATTTTTATTTTTTTGATCACTTTTATTCCTATTACAAGGAATATAAACATCCCTGGTAATAGGAATCACTGTGGCAGGTCCTCTTTATGGAGGGATGCGGAGTGGTTAATAAGACCTCACATCTCTCCTATAGGCTTGAAAGCATGAGATCGTGAAAAAAAAAATCCCCCGATCTCATGCCGACTGCCGCGATAGCGGCTTTGTTTACTTCCGGATACCCGGGCGTGACGTCACAACGTCGCTCCCGGGCCTCCGACAGTCATAGAGACTGGAAATCTCTATCGTCGTGAGCCGGCGCCGGCCCATTCGTTCTCCGGGCCCCCGATGGCACGGGAGAGACCAGGGAAGCACCGGACGTCGGCGGGAGGGGACTATAAGACCGATCAAGCGGTGGAACTGCCACTATGATCGTTTTTAACGTGCACAGAATCGCCAGCAGAAGACGTGATATCTGAACGATGCCTGTAGCTGCACCCATCATTCAGATATCACTGCACAAAACCATATGACGTCCTCAGTGGACAAGTGGTTAAATAGTTACCGTATATACAAAAATATTAATATTATTATAATATTTAATAAAAAAAATTAAATCACTTTGAAAAACTTTGTAAAAAAAATACATAATTTTGGTATAATGATAAATGTGACAAAATTGAACTTTTTAGCTAAACTAGATCAGCGTTAGCATTACATTTGGTCCAAATGCAATAGCACTATGTACAGGTACTGTATATATATCTTACTTATTTTTACCTTCAAATAACACTTGGAAGATAATACCACAAAAAGAAAGCCTTATTATACTTGCCTGAAAAAGAGTCTCGAGCTTATTGGGACTTCCATCAAGGCGGCCTGCAAGGCTCTCGTTCTATTCAGTACTGTGCCATGCTTCACCTGTAAACTCAACAGGGGCCCTGAGTTAGAGATGTAAGAGAGGCTGTCTTCACCTGTTCAGGTTCCTCTACCAGGTTCATGTCACCTGTAATTCGTGTATGGGTGTTACACTCACAGAAAGTAAGGGAATCATTAACCACTTAACCCCCGGACCATATTGCTGGTCAAAGACCAGAGCACTTTTTTGCGTTTCCGCACTGCGTCGCTTTAACTGACAATTGCGCGGTCGCACAACGTGGTTTCCAAACAAAATTTGCGTCCTTTTCCCCCCACAAATAGAGCTTTCTTTTAGTGGTATTTGATCACCTCTGCGGTTTTAAATTTTTGTGCTATAAATAAAAATATAGCGACAATTTTTGCTATAATAAATTTTTTTCTCAGTTTAGGCCGATACGTATTCTTCTACATATTTTTCGTAAAAAAAATCGCAATAAGCGTTTATTGATTGGTTTGCGCAAAAGTTATAGCGTTTACAAAATAGGGGGTATTTTTATGGCATTTTTATTAATATTTTTTTTTTACTAGTAATGGCGGCGATCACAATTTTTTTTCAGTACTGCGACATTATGACGGACACTTCTGACACTTTTGACACATTTTTGGGACCATTGGCATTTTTATAGCGATCAGTGCTATAAAAATGCATTGGATTACTATAAAAATGCCACTGGCAGGGAAGGGGTTAACACTAGGGGGCGGGGAAGGGGTTAAGTATGTTCCCTGGGTGTGTTCTAACTGTAGGAGGGGTGGGACTGACATGGGGAAATGACTGATCGCTGTTCATACATTGTATGAACAGACGGTCAGGCATTTCTCTCCCTGACAGGACCGGGAGCTGTGTGTTTACACCCACAGCTCCCGGTCCCCGCTCTGTAACGAGTGATTGGGCCCGCCGGGCACGGGAGTCGGGGGAGAGCGGCCTTAGTGGCCTGCGCGAGAGCCGACGTATAGCTACGGGCTCTCGCGCAGGGGAGCCGACCTGCCGCCGTAAAACGACGGCGGCTGGTCGGCAAGCTGTTAAAGGGAATTCCCTATAGAAATGAAAAACATTTTTAAAAACATTTTTTTTCCAATTTCTTCATTTTTCTCTTTTTCATTTATACAGGAAACCAAATCTCATTAACATATACAAAAAATTCGAGTCTATAGATCACCCTAGTGCGGCTCCTAATCTGGGTCACAGTAATCATCCAGATAATTGTGAAGGGGGAAGCAAAAGAGTTTTTTTTTTATATATATATATATAAAAATAATAATAACAGAACTACTAAAAGTACTGCTTCCTCCTCTACTCCCCACCTCACATATCTTCTCCTATTATCAAGCCTGGGGGGGCGCAAACCCATAGCTCTTCCTACTCAGCTTCTGTCCCAGAGTATTCCATCTGCTCCTTCCTATTTGTAGTCCCTTTTCGCTCTCCTACCTATGATCCCCCCCCCAAAAAAAAGAACCCCCCCAGACCCACCCCCCACATCTCCTCCTCTCTCCCCCCACCCCCCTCAGTCCCCCTCCATCCGCCCCCTCCCCTCTCCCGAGGCAAAGAAATCATTCCATGGTGACCAAATTTTAAAATAGAGATGTCTCTCTTTTTCCTACTTGTCCATACTAGGTCTTCCTTCCTGTTCTTTTCCTCCACTTTTTAATACCACATACTCATAGTAGGAGGTTGTCTCTGTTTCCATTTAAGAGATATGCATGCTTTAGCAGCATTCACTAAGTGACACACAATGGAATTCCTATATGTATCCCCCGAACTCTCTGATAAATGCAAAAGAAAAAATGCTGGACCCTCCGGTATTTCTGCTTCACTAAATCTTTGAATGGTCTCTCGTTCCTCCTTCCAAAATTCCCTAATTCTAGAGCAGGACCAGAAAATATGTACCCTGTTTCCCCAAAAATAAGACCTACCCTGAAAATAAGACCTAGCATTATTTTCCAGGAGGGCTGCAATATAAGACCTACCCTGAAAATAAGCCCTAGTTAAAAATGCTTGTAAAATCCACTTTATTACAGTAGTATATAATGTACAATGTGTGTGTTTCTGTAATATAAATGCGGGGAGGAGAGCTCCGGCGGGTCACAGAAGCGCAGAATGGCGCTATAACAAAGGTATTTGGCACAATTATATTACAGGAACACGCACATTGTACATTATATAATACTGTAATAGAGTGGATTATAGGATTTTACAAGCATTTAAACTCAGTTCACACTGGGGATTCCTGTCAGGCAGAGAGGGAGAGGGGGAGAGAAGACAGCACAATACATAGTAAGACCTACCCCGAAAATAAGCCCTACTGTGTCTTTTGTTGGCATAATTAATATAAGACCCGGGCTTATTTTAGGGGAAACACGGTAGCATACTGTCCTGTTCTGTCTGGCATCTCCAGCTTTCCCCTTTGGGAAGAATCTATGGAGTCTTTCCGGGGTTCTGTACCACTGTGAGATAATTTTGTAAATTGTTTCATGCATTTTTGTACATGTTGCTGTCTTAAATATTGCGTTTATCATTTGAATTTTTTGAGAATCCCGGAAAGTCCTCCCCAGGTCTAATTCCCATCTATGAGAAAAGGGCAACTGAAAATTCTCCAATGGTTTAGTCAATAACCCATACATTCTAGATACTGCATGCGTTATTGGTTCTTTTTTCCATACATTGGGCCAGATCCACAGTGAGAGTACGCCGGCGTATCTGCTGATACGCCGGCGTATTTTAAAATTTCCCGCGTCGTATCTTTAGTTTGAATCCTCAAACCAAGATACGACGGCATCTGGGTTTGATCCGACAGGCGTACGGCTTTGTACGCCTTCGGATCGTAGATGCAATACTTCGGCGTCCGCTGGGTGGAGTTTGCGTAGTTGCGTAGTATGCAAATTAGCTTTTTCCGACGATCCATGAACGTACGCGCGACCGTCGCATTCTCTTACGTCGTCTCTAGTCGGCTTTTTCCGGCGTATAGTTAAAGCTGGTATTTTGCGGCGTATAGTTAGATTTGCCATGTTAAGTATGGTCGTCGTTCCCGCTTCGAAATTTGAATTTTTTCTTTTTTTTGCGTAAGTCGTCCGTGAATCGGGATGGACGTAAGGCACGTTTAAGTTTAAGAAATGACGTCGTTGCGACGTATTTTCGCAGAATGCATGGCAGGAAATTTCGAAACGGAGCATGCACAGTTCATTTCGGCATGGGGACGCGCTTCATTTAAATGAATCACGCCCCCTAATCGCCGATTTTAATTCCGCCGCCAAAGATACACTACACCGCCGTAACTCACAGTGCGAATTCGTTGTGGATTTGAAACAAAGCCAAGTAAGTTACGGCGACGTAGCGTATCTGAGGCCCCGTACACACGACAGAGAAACTCGACGTGCAAAGCACGTCGAGTTCCTCGTCGAGTTTTGGGATGAAGCCGCCGAGGAGCTCGGCGGGCCGCCTTCTCCCATAGAACAACGAGAAAATAGAGAACATGTTCTCTATTTTCTCGTCGAGCTCCTCGGCGGCTCCATCGAGCCAAAACTGTACAGACGACAGAGTTTCTCGGCAGAATCCGGGTTTTGACCGAGTTTCTCGGTGAATTCTTTTTTTTTTTTTTTTTTCTTTTTTCACTTCAGACTCTACCTCATAGAGTGTGCATTATATGCTCATGTTCTGCGTGCCAGCCCATTGCATCTCTATTTTGGTTTCGCATCATTAGTGTTGCTTCTTATGTGAAATTTTTTTTTTTTTTTTTTTTTTTTTGTTATTATATTTATTATTATTGTTTCAATCCTTTTGCTCCCCTTCCCTTAAAAAGGAGGAAAAGAAAGAAAAAGACAAAAAATATATACCGTTACAATTTCCTCCCCTTATTCTCCCTCTTCCCTCCCCCCCCGCCCCCCCTATCTCACCTTAAACAATCTCTTATAGCTCTAATTCTCTCCAACTTTTTCTAGGTTAATTTTTAAATGTCTTCCCTTAACTTTTCTGCGTAACTCCATGATTTCTTAAAGGTTCTCCAGTTGTCCCATTTCGTGTTTTGTGACATATTATTGCCCTCTATTCCCTCTTTTAGTTCTTCCATTTTATAGGTTTCTTCAACCGCATCGATCCATTCCCAGATTGGTGGGCATTCCATCTCTTGCCACCTCCTTGGAATTAATCTTTTTGCGGCATTCAATAGGTGTGGTACAAGGGTGTTCCTATAATTTTTTATACCTTCTTGCCCTCCGTGGAATAAGACAACCCATGGGTCCATCTTGATCTTTTTCTTTGTGATCTCTTCTACATTGGACAATATTTTTTCCCAGTACCTCTTTACCTTAGGGCATCCCCACCAAAGGTGGGCCATATTTCCTAATGATCCACAGCCCCTCCAACAATCTCCTGTCTGTCCCCCTTTAAATTTTCTTAGTTTATCTGGTGTCATGTACCATCCGGTTATACATTTAAAGCACATCTCCGCAGTACGGCTGTCTACCGCAGAGGAGTGTGTCAGAGCCAACATTTTCTCTATTGTAGCCTTATCCTGTTGTGTCCCAAGTTCCCTTTCCCATTTTTTAATGAATGGAGGTATACTCTGCTCCTCTATCTTTAGTAGAATCCCGTATAACATTGAGGTGGTTCCTTTAGAACTTTCTTTGGTACATATTTTTTCCAGTTCTGATAACTGATCTCCTGACCTCAATGGGTGTGGGAGTTCTTGGATAAAATGGTTTAGCTGCCGGTACCTCCATTCATTAATTTCCATTATATTTTTTTGGAGTCTTAACTCCTGTAGTGTTAAAATGTGACCTTCATTCATTATGTCCCTTAATTGTGCAGTGTCCTTTTTAATCCAGTTTCCCCCTACTTGTGTTTTACCTGGTGCAAAGTAATCATTATTTTTCAGTGCTATAAGTGGTGAGTTATATACCTTCTCGGTTTTCCTATAAACAGTGTCCCATATTTTAAGTGCATTCGTTGTTATCTCGTGTAAGTTTTTATCTAGTGTCCTAAATTGGGGGGGGTTCCAAATTATCTTATCCAACCTCACCTGTGATAATTCATTTTCTAATCTTACCCACCTTTTTTCTTTGTTGAATCTGGCCCACTCCACCACTCTTGTTAATACAACTGCGTCATAGTATCCCTTAATGTCCGGAACCGCAAGTCCCCCCTTTTTTTTTGGTTGTTTTAACGTCTGGAGTGATATCCTGTGTTTCTTATTTCTCCATATGTAATTCATAATTATTTTTCTAAGGGCAGAGAGGAATGTTCTTGGAAGGGCTATGGGGATCATCTGGAATTTGTATAAAATTTTTGGTAAAATTACCATTTTGCAATAATTAATTCGTCCTATCCATGATATTGCTCTATTTTCCACCCTTTTTATTTCTGTCTTAATTTCGTTTAATAAGGGAATGAAGTTTCTCACATAGGTTTTCCTGGTTGATTTGGTTAAGAATATCCCTAAGTATTTTAGTTCCTTAACCCAAGCAAACTGGTACTTCGCTTTCAGGAGTTGCTCGTCTGTCTTACTTATGTTTATACCCATGATCTCCGTTTTAGTGATGTTTAATTTAAAATTTGAAATTTCTCCATAATCGCTGCATAAGTTTAATAGATTTGGAATTGATGTTTTAGGTTCCTCTAAATAGAAGAGGACGTCGTCTGCGAAGGCAGCGAGTTTGTGTTCCTCCTCTCCTATTTTGACCCCCTTTATTTTTTGGCAATTACGAATTTTGGCCAGCAGAGGTTCCAGTGATAGAACAAACAGGAGTGGCGACAAGGGGCACCCCTGCCTTGTTCCGTTTTTCATTAGAAAGGTTTGAGAGAGGCTGCCGTTTATTTTTATTTTGGCCGTAGGTGACTTATAGAGGGTGGCAATCCAATCCATCATCCTCTGTCCAAACCCCATTCCCTTCAGAGTGGACAGCATAAGTCCCCAGTCTACCCTGTCAAACGCTTTTTCTGCGTCTATCGACAGGAGTAGTCCTGGGGACCCCATTGCCTTCATTCTCTGCAGAATCAGGAGTGTTCTTACTCCGTTGTCTCTCCCCTCTCTTCCTTGGATAAACCCTGTCTGATCCGGGTATACCAGTTTTGTCATTTCTTGTCTAACTCTCCCAGCCAGTACCTTTGCAAACAGTTTTAAATCTGTATTTAGCAGAGATATCGGCCGGTAGCCTGAACAACTTCCCGTGTCCTTGCCCTCCTTTGGAATAATAGTGATAGTTGCCTCTGATGCCTCTTTACTTAGATTATACTCCTTTCCAAGACCATTAAAATACTGGCATAGTCTCGGTAGGAGTATCTCCTTGCATTTTTTGTAGTACATTACTGTGAAGCCATCTGGGCCCGGGCTTTTACCTGAGGCTGAGCTTGTTAGTGCTAATTTAATTTCTTTTTCCGTAATTGGCCTATCCATCCCTTCTGCGTCTATTTGGCTGATTTTTGATAATCCTGATTCTTCTAAGAATGCTATGATCTTTTTTTCTTTCTCACCTTTTTGCCAATTCTTTTGTTCTACCGAGTATAGTTTTTCGTAGTATAGTCGAAAAGTTTCTGCAATATCTTTTGTTGTGTATAGGACCTCTCCTTTCCCGTTTTTGATTTTATCTATATGGTTCCTTGATTTCTTTTTTTGTACCATCCGAGCCAGATGTTTGCTTGTTTTATTTCCCCATCTATATCTTTCCCTTGCTATTGAATTAAATTCCCTTCTTGTGTCCTGATCCATTAGTTCTTTGAGTTTATTCCGCTTGTCAACTAGATTCAAATATAAATCTCGTTGCTTCCCCATTTTCTTATGTTGTTGTTCTAGGTTAAAAATCTCCTCTATTAGTTTTTCCCTTTTACTATTCTCTTCTTTTTTCCTTCTTGCTCCTTCAGATATCAGGACCCCCCTTATCACCGCCTTATGAGCATCCCATAATATTGCTGCCGAAATTTCGTCTGTCTCGTTTGTCTTAAAATACTCTTTTAATTCTTTTTGCACCCTTAACAAACTTTTCTCATCAATCAATAATTCCTCATTTAGTCTCCAATTTTGATAGGGTCTTTGATTACCTGAAATATTTATGGATATACTAATAGGTGCATGGTCGGATATCGTCATGGTCTCTATTCTCGTCTCGACCACCATTTCCAGCATTCTATGTTCAACGAGAATGTGGTCGATCCGAGAGTAGCTCCCATGGACATGGGAATAAAATGTAAAATCTCGTTGACTTGGGTTGAAAATCCTCCATGTGTCTACTAGTTGGCTTCTATGTAGGCTATCTTTTACTTTTCTTAATTGTTTATCTTGGGTTTCAGATGTCTGGTGTGTCTTATCAACTTTTGGGTCCATACAGAAGTTTAAATCCCCTCCCAGTATTATCTTTCCCCTCCCAAAATCTTTTAATTTCCCTAATATTCCCTGTAGGTATTTCATCGGGGAAGTATTTGGCGCGTATATATTTACGAGAGTATATTCCGCCTCTTCCAGTTTTCCTCTTAAGAAGAGGAATCTCCCTTCTGGATCTGTCAGTCTGTCTGTTAAGACAAATCGAGTCCCCTTCGCTATTCCAATTGCTACCCCTCTGGCCCTATTGGAGATAGTATCTCCATAGTACCATACGGGAAAATCGGGGGAATATAGCCTTATATTTGATCCTAGTGTAAGATGGGTTTCTTGTAGGAAAGCGATGTCTGTCCTATACCTCTTCAGCTCCTTTAACACCTTATGTCTCTTAGATGGACTGTTGAGGCCTTTTACGTTATATGATAGACATTTAATTACTGGCATCTTTGGTGTACTTTTGTCCTTTTCTTCTTTGCCTTCTTCCCTAAGTCTAGGTCTAACATTTTTCTTTTCTTCAGATTACGCTTTCTTTTGATTGTTTTGGTGAGATAGGGTATTTTCCCTCCCCCCACCCCCCCTCTCTTCCCCCCCTTCCCCCCTCTCTTCCCTCCCTCCCCCCTCCCCTCTTCCCTCCCCTCCCTCCCACCCTCCCAATTTGGCCTATTTAAGACCTCTGAACCATTTTCCATGTCTTGGTTCAGATTGCTCCGGGCGGGGTCTGGGATCTCCCCCCCCCGTCCCGGTTTCTCCACCCGGGGCAGGGGGGGGGGGCACAAGGCCCAACCAAGGAACAGAAGGAAGGCCAAAAAAAAACAAAAAAAGGTCAGAAGGAAAAAAGCGAACAAAAAACAAGCATAAAAAGAAACCGGGGGCCTCAAAAAAGGGC
This sequence comes from Rana temporaria, assembly GCF_905171775.1. NCBI lineage: Eukaryota > Metazoa > Chordata > Amphibia > Anura > Ranidae > Rana > Rana temporaria. The sequence continues at coordinate 115,172,749 of NC_053501.1, forward strand.
CCACAAGGGGGCGGCTAGAAAAAAAAATTGAGAGAGAGAGGGGGAAAAAACAAGGGGGGGGGGCGGAGCTTCCATTCTCCGCTCCCCCCCTCCCCCCGCCCCCTACTCCCAACCCGGTATGTCAGGGACCCGAATCTCCAGTTTCCTACAGAATTCATTCAAGTCCTCAGGAAATCTCAATGTCGCAGATCTCCCATCTTTTGTTCCAATTAGGCAGGCAGGGAAACCCCAATTATACTTGACATTCGAGTCCATCATCTGTTTTAGGAGCGGTTTTAACAACCATCTCCTTGCCAAAGTTTCTGGGGCCACGTCGGTGAATATCTGCAGGTCCATCCCTTCAAACACTATCGGGGGTTGTCCCCTCAGCCTCTTCCAAATTGCCTCTTTTTCTTCATAAAATCGGAACCTTATTATGACATCTCTTGATCTCTCAGAGGTCGCTCTTTTCGGATTTCCTACTCGATGGACCCTTTCAATCCCGACTGGGTTCTCTACAGTTCTTTCCAATATTGGATTAAATATCATCTGCGTTATTATCCTGAGGTCCTCACCCCTTTTCTCTGGTATGAACCTTATCCTTAAATTTTGTCTCCGATTTCTGTTTTCCTGATCCTCTAATTTATAGAGAATATGTCTTTGTTGTAATTGGATCTGGTCCATCTGGGCTCTACATGTGTTTGCCTCCTGTGCCTGTTTCTCTATTTGTTCCTCTGCTGTTTCTATTCTGGAGAGCATATGGCCAAAATCCGTCCGCAGATTCTGTATTTCGCCTTTTATCGCGTTTTCCAGTTTTAATAGCATCTCTGCCATTTCTCCCTTGGAGGGGGATTGAGTGTCTGCGCTTCGATCATCCATCCTGCTGCTTTCCGGTCCACTCCCTGTACTCCCTGTAGGTCCTTCCTCTATAGATGTTTCCCTGGAAGTATCACTCTGGGGTTTCTTATTTTCGGTCTTTTTTACTTTATTCACTTGTTGTTGCTTTGTTAATCCCTGGGTACCGGAGGCACGCGGGCTTTCCCCTCTGGTCACAAATGGCCTTATTGAGCTTGTTGCTGTTATGTTACTTGGGGTAGTTGGAGGGCCCCCTTTTGTTGATCTACTCGTCATTCTGCTCATATTAGTCTCCCTCCTTCTGATTCTCTTCCCCAGCTTGACCTCTTATTTCCAACAATTTAATGCAAGACTCCGTATAGGGGTATGGGCCAGTATGGTGTGCCGGACGGGGTGAGATAGGAGATTTTAAAGGTTTTTTTTTTTTTTTTTTTCTTTCCTATTCTTTCTTCCTTCCTCCTATATATTTTCCAGTTTTTAACAAAAAGTCCCTTTTATTTAATGTTTCTACACAAGATGTCCAGGGGATTTATTTCTCCCCCGTCTTCTTTATTTAAAGGGAGATCGTTGTTCCCCCCCTTTCTTCCCTTCCCCTTCTTTTATCTATTTGGACCTCTCCCCCTTTTATGTGCTTATCCACGGTTTTAAAATGTTGACCGATCGGATACAGGCCGATAATCTGTATCTGCAAGGGGTTTGACCAAACGGAATTCACCTGCTTACTGATCAATATTTGGTCATTAAAGAGGGGGGGACAGGTTAGCTTCAGGTTTCCTTCCCTTTTTAGTCCCTTTCCTATTGTTGCATGTCCTGGGAAAAGAGGGGGGGGAAGGTCCCTGGGGAAAAAAAAAAAAAAAAAAGAAGGAAAACCAGGGCCGGGGAATGCCTAGGGGTTCCCAAAAGGAGAATTGGCATACAGTTAATGCTGCGGTCAGCAGCCTAAAAAAAAGAAAAAAAAAAATACCGGGGGATGGACCCGCCCCTAGAGTAGTACACGGAGGCGGAGGCGAAAAAAAGGAGAGGCGCATATATATGTACATACATACAAACATGTATACCCATACCAATCTTGTCTTGTTCTAATTTTTTCAGTTACGGTGTGTATAGTCCCATTCGGTCAGTTTAATATGTCCTTGTCCTTGTCCATCCCTTTTATTGAGGGTCATTCAAAAGAAACCGCTAATTGTCTCTAGGTTCCCAATTTCCTCCACTACCAGCCCCCCTTTCACGTGTGGTTAATTGTTCTGTGTTATACCAAGCATTGCAAAGCTCTTTACCTTTATGCAACTTATGTAACCTATGTCAACATTCCTGGCACTTGATAGAAGCAGCATATCATATTCAACATGTTAGATATATCTCCCTTCACAATGAGTTCACAATGGGTTTCACATAAGATGCTGTTTACAGACCTTCTTGGTCTTCTTCAATAGTATTCAATAGTATTCAAATAATAATACATAGTGTACCTCTCGTTCTTGACCCACTGAAAGGAGGGGTGTAGGAGAAAACCAACCGAGCTCAGCGTGTCCACTGGCTCGGCATACTCACGTCTGTGTCTGTGTTGATTATGATTATGACCTGACGGGAGCTGCTGCGACCGACAGGTGCCGTCCTCCCGCTACTTGCTCTGCCTCCCCCGTCCTCTCCAGTTTGCTTATATGAGCATGGGCAGCAGGCAGCGGAGCGGGACAATTCCTCACCATCTGCAGCCCTTAACACGGCGGGATACAGATGGTTCCAGCGGCTCCATGCAGAGCCGGTGAGCGTATCGCGCAGCGTGCTGTACGAGGGCTGCTGTCTCACTCCCTCATTCGTCACGGTCCGTCCTTCCTCCTATCGATCCCATAGATCTTCACTCCCCCCGCCCAAGAGCGCGGCGCGTCCTCCTCACACGCACGCACACGCCATGACGACGCCACAGGGGATGCTGTTTTGTAATGTTCTCGGTGAATTCTGCCGAGAAACTCTGTCGTGTGTACGGGGCCTTAGACCCATTGTGTCTCAAAGGGTGTTAGACTTTGGTCCAGCCTACTTGGCGCCCCTACCGTACGTAGGAAAAGTCTTATTTGTGCTGCTTGCCAAAAATCGAGTTGGAAAGGGCCATTCTTCTGCATCAACTCCTGCAATGTTGGCCAATTACCTGAGACCAAAAAATGCGAGGCAGAAATTAAAAATATATATATATTTTTTTTTTGTTCACAAACTATTTTTATTGGGTACAAAAAGAATTGACATATGCCAAGATAATTACAATACAAGTAATTTGCATATAAGGAAAATCAAAAAGATTGATTTGGCCTTTAATCACTTCAGTTTTGTACCTGTGCACCCCTTATGGACCAATGCCATTTTTACATATCCACTTTGGGCCTGTTTTATTCTGCAATAACTTTTTTATTACTTAAGATAGCAAATTAATATATACACTGAGACAAGCTAGGATTTTTGGCGGAAATTATATCTTGCAAAAATTATTTTATTATCTATTTTCTAATCTATAGACCAAAATGTTTTTTTTTTTTTTTTTCTATTTTGAAAAAATTGTTTAAAAGTATATATCTTATTCCATAAAAATGTCCAATTTAAAGCTGCACTAAAAAATAATATAAACAAAAATAGAGCGACAATTTTGAAAAAGATGCAATATTTTTTACTTTTATAATATATAAAAAAAACGTTTTTCCTCAGTTTGGGCCGATATGTATTTTTCTACATATTTTTGTAAGAAAAAAAAAATCGCAATAAGCGTATATTGATTGTTTTGTGCAAAAGTTATAGCGTCTACAAAATAGGGGATAGTTTTTATAGCATTTTTATTAATAATTTTTTACCCTTTAAAATCTCCATAGGCGACGTTTAAAAAATTCTACAGGTTGCATGTTTTGAGTTACAGAGGAGGTCTAGTACTAGAATTATTGCTCTTGATCTACCAATCGCGGCGATACCTCACATGTGTGGTTTGAACACCGTTTACATATGCGGGCGCTTCTCACGTATGCGTTCGCTTCTGCGCGCAAGCTCTTTAGCTGGCTCCTAGATTCCAAGCAAATTTGTCAAGCCCTGGGGTATCTATTTACTCAGAGCAACCTCGTATTTTATATTTTACCAATTGTTTGGGCAATTTATTGCGATAGTTTGCCCTAAAATTCCCGTTAGTGTATTTTTACTGAAATATTGCGTTTCCTAGACCTTTGCAGTAATATGTGACATAAAAAATTAGCACTACCGCTATTTTATTCTCTAGGGTGTCTGCTTTCAGAAAATATATAACGTTTGGGGTTTTGTGTAACCTTCAGGCCTTAAATTATTTTTTAAACGTGTGTGCAAAAAACGACAAAAACGACTCTGGCAGCAAAAGGGTTAAATCTTTAAGCCTGTCCAAAGAAATTAGAAGGCTGCATGCTTGATTGGCTGTCAATAAAGTTCACACTAACATTTAACAGGAAAGGGACACGTGATAGCAACTTCATAGCTGTAACTCAGGATGTGGTAACCCTCTTAGTTTGGGTGTAGAAGTTGTATCTAAGACCATTTTCTATCTTAATGTTCACTTACACGAGATGCAAGAGCCAGATCCAGTACAAAAAAGTGCAAGAAAATTAGAACATGTAATTATATATATATAGGAAAATACTGCGCTAGTAAGCACAAAAACACAAACAAAAAAGTAATATTCAAAAACGGAAAACGTGAGATATGCACAGATATAAACTAGAAAAGGAAAAAAGAGCTGCGCTAAAAACGTAATTAACCCCCGGACCATATTGCTGCCTAAAGACCCAAGGGGTTTTTACAGTTCGGGACTGCGTCGCTTTAACAGACAATTGCGCGGTCGTGCGACGTGGCTCCCAAACAAAATTGGCGTCCTTTTTTCCCCACAAATAGAGCTTTCTTTTGGTGGTATTTGATCACCTCTGCGGTTTTAATTTTTTGCGCTATAAACAAATATAGAGCGACAATTTTGAAAAAAATGCAATATTTTTTACTTTTTGCTGTAATAAATATCCCCCAAAAACATATATAAATTTTTTTTTTCCTCAGTTTAGGCCGATACGTATTCTTCTACCTATTTTTGATAAAAAAAACGCAATAATCGTTTATCGGTTGGTTTGCGCAAAATTTATAGCGTTTACAAAATAGGGGATAGTTTTTTTGCATTTTTATTTTTATTATTTTTTTTTTTTTTTTACTACTAATGGCGGCGATCAGCGATTTTTTTCGTGACTGCGACATTATGGCGGAGACTTCGGACAATTTTGACACATTTTTGGGACCATTGTCATTTTCACAGCAAAAAATGCATTTAAATTGCATTCTTTATTGTGAAAATTACAGTTGCAGTTTGGGAGTTAAACACAGGGGGCGCTGTAACATTTAGGGATCACTGTGTGTGTGTTTACTAGTGTAGGGGGGTGTGGCTGTAGGAATGACATCATCGATCGGATCTCCCCTATAAAGGGGATCACCCGATCGATGCGCCGCCACAGTGAAGCATGGGGACGCCGTGTTTACACACGGCTCTCCCCGTTCTTCAGCTCCGGGGAGCGATCGCGACGGAGCGGCTATAAACAAATAGCCGCGCCGTCGTCCCAGATCGCTCCCCGAGCGGACCCGACCTCCGCATGTACCGGGGGGGTCCCGATCGGACCCCACACCCACGTCTAGCAGAGGACGTACAGGTACGTGATTGTGCCTGTCCGTGCCATTCTGCCGACTTAAATGTACATGAGGAGGTCGGGAAGTGGTTAATAAAAAACCTAATACAATAAACAATACAGATTAACGTGATAAAAAATGAAGACCATCAGTGTTCATATAAATACAATTGTGATTAATGTATTCAGAAAATAAAAGTCCATGTGTTGTATACAGGGGAGGGCTGGCAGGGGGGGCAGGGTGGAAATCTCCCCCCGGGCTGGTGACACTATGCACAGCCACCGGCCGCCACTACCAAATGCTGTTTTTGCAGAGCAGAATAGACCTGCTGGAGCTCTGTTAACACAGGTCACGGCCGCTGCTCACCTCCCACTGTGCAGCCGTGCCTGTGTCAGCTCCGAGGTAGATGGCTGCAGAGCTGAGCTATGTCTCGTCTCACACATAGCTCAGCCTCAGCGCACACCAGCACTGACATCCCCTTCTCTCTCTGCACAGACACGAGGAGAGATAGAGCTCATCTGCTCCTCCTCCTTCTGAGTCTGCCCTGCCCACACTCCCCGGGCATGTGTGGGCACTGGACAGGAAGTTTGAACCCAAAAAAGCATCAGACAGACGGCCTGCGCCTCAGCCTCCATCCTGGTAAGCTCACCCTCTCTAGTCTCTCCTGCCTCCCAGTGTATAAAAATGGGTGCTCTGTGGACTTTGTTAAAGGGGAGGGGGGCAGGCTTTGGTGAGCAGAGACCCTCTTTATACAATAGTCCACAGCATGCACCCTTAAATCAACTTTCCCAGAACACCCCTTGCAGCGGACTCTGATGTAAGGGGAGGCCTCTGTGCGGACTCTGATGTAAGGGGAGGCCTCTGTGCGGACTCTGATGTAAGGGGAGGCCTCTGTGCGGACTCTGATGTAAGGGGAGGCCTCTGATGTAAGGGGAGGCCTCTGTGCAGACTCTGATGTAAGGGGAGGCCTCTGTGCGGACTCTGATGTAAGGGGAGGCTCTGTGCAGACTCTATTGTAAGGGGAGGCTCTGTGCGGACTCTGATGTAAGGGGAGGCCTCTGTGCGGACTCTTATGTAAGGGGAGGACTCTGTGCGGACTCTGATGTAAGGGGAGGCCTCTGTGCGGACTCTGATCTAAGGGGAGGCCTCTGTGCGGACTCTGATGTAAGGGGAGGCCTCTGTGCGGACTCTTGTGATCATGAAAAATCTTAGACTGTTTTCCTCGATCCATCACTTTTCCACGCTCTATGGGCCACTTGACTGTACTTGCCCCCCAGGCCTAAGGCTGCCAGCCCTCCCCTGGTTGTATATGTAGCACCTGGGTACTTTAAAGTACCGGTGCTAGTGCTATGGTACTAGTTACATTTTGAGGTAGATCAGAGTGTAGTTAAACTCTGATCCGAATTGTTTATGTGTTAAACAGGGTCTCTTTCTCAGCTTGGCTGTGCTGTGAGCTATTCTGTTGCACTGGGGTGTTCTTCCAACCCCGGTGCTGCAGGTGGCAGCAGTGGAGTCAAGGTTTGGGTGCTCTTTCCCAGCAGCCAATCAGGAGGGTTTGACCTCGCTGTGCATGCTGGGGAGGGGTATTTATGGGGCAGACGCCATTAGTTCTGGGTTTTTCATCGTCCAGTGTGGCACCCACCTTTAGGGTGACCACTTTACGGCGTCCCGGCATTATGGCCTACCTGGCCGGGGCTTGCCTGCCACGCGGTGTTCCTGGTTCCGGTGTCTTGTCGCGCTGGTTTCTACATCGATATGGTTCCTGCCTCGACTGCGCAGGTGCAGTAGGAGGCCACGGAAATCTCAGAGGCTCAACAGCTGATTGTCAGCTTAGACGCGCTCGCTCCCGATGCCTGCTTATACACGGCGCTCTATAGTACACGCAGCTTTACACAGCAAGGGGCGAATGTGATATTGAGCAGTGCTTTTTTGACATTTTCACATCCGCCCCTTGCTGGCCTTTGCTCTGTAGAGCGGCGTGTACTATAGAGTGTATAATCAGCCATCGGGAGTGAGCGCGTCTACAGCTGACGAACAGCTGTTCCCGCTCTGAGTTTTCCGTCGGCTCAAAACCATATCGATGGTAGGAACCAGCTTGTTAGAACACCGGGACCATGTTGGCCCGGAGCATCTGATCAGCGACGGGGACCCAGCTAGCGACTGCGTTCCCACCTTTGAGGATCTCAAGCTGTACTGCTGTTCGGTGGGGAGTCGGTCTGAGGAGCGCTATTGAGAGGCTGGCGGTCCAAAAGGGCCTGGACAAACCACCGGGGATCAAGGTAGCCGGACACCGAGGGATTGATCACCTGTCAGTCGGTACCTGGGCAACAAATTGAAGGAGACCCAGACGTAATTCACCTAAGGAACTAGGTGACTAGGTAACTACAAATCAGAGAGGGCATGTGGCAGATGTATCTCTCTGAGATTCACCAAGGAGGGTCTGTGGCAGACCCACTCACATAGGAGTGGTGCAAAGAGAGTGCTACGCTTGGGAGCAGGACTGTTTCCTATCATTACGCCTGAATCTGCTGTTCTCTCTTCTTCTTCTTTACTTTCCTCACTACAAGTTTATTGTTTTTACCAGGCTGGGTAATAAAGGGCACAGCAAAGAGCACCTGTCTGGACATTACTTTACTGCAATACCCATCATTCACCCCTAGAAATTCTGGGGAGCCACAAGGTAAATGTTCCACCCAAAACAACCAGCAGCTCCTCCGGGGGTAATGCTACATATAGAAAGGTGAATATTCTTGACGAAAACACCACCAACAAAATGTGCACCTCCACCACATAGAATGTGCGCTTACCAGAAGGCAAGCTTTTATAAGCCTGCCATATTTGTGTCCAATCAGGGCCTTTATCCAGAAGTAGTGGAACAACAGCTCTCAAGGTTGAAATGAATTTGAGGCATAGACCATATAGCAAGCAACCAGAAAAACCTTGATCATCAGGCAATCAGGGATGTACACCAAACGTTTACCCAAAATGAGAAAAACTCACCATAGTGTAAATCATACTAAGTTTTTTTTTTTGAAGCATAAAAAGTTACACTTATGAAATTTAAATAGCATAAAAACATCAATTATGTTTGCCGGCCGGCTTGCAATCACCCATCCACTGGGATAAACACTAAGCACGCCAACCTAACTACGTACGTTTCGTCACAATCTGACGTCGTCTTGGGAAATTAGAAAATGTATTGATTTCAGTTGAGTTGGGTACATGCCAAAGCCCTGCATTGGTTTGGACAAAGCTGCTATAGGGTGCATTGACCTTCAGTCTGCCACGCAAGGTAAATAAGAGCTACAGTAAAAAAAAAATTAAGTCAGAAGCTACAAATACTGTAGCTGCTGACTTTTAACAAAAAGACACTCACCTGTACAGGGATCCAGCGCTGTCCTCATCCGGCCTGGTTCTTCATGGGTCTTCAAGTCTCCAGCACTACCCTCTTGTTTGTGAGAAGCCAGCTGTCATTTCCTGCTGTTTTACAGCTGACACGAAATGCGCTGCACTTTTACACTGGTCCCACAGCCTCTTGGGACATGGGTGTGGGACCAGTGTAAAAGGGGGTTGGGGGGGGGGGGCAAACTTTCACGATTCTTGCCTAGGCAAGAGCCGGTACCTCTCAAAAAAAGTGCCTACTCCCACAAATGAAAAACATGCAATAATGGTAGAGGAGGGATTGAGGAGGAAGATGTTCAGAACCTTCTCTTTTTTAAAGAATATGTAAAAACTGGCCACACTAGGCATAAGAGCACAACTTGATCAGTTTTCTAGCTGTCCTTCTTCACAGTCATTCACTTGGAGGACCAGTGTGCTGCTGTTTCCCCTCTAAGCTTCTTATGCAGCTGAGAACAGAGAATGTTGTATGTGATCACTTGTAAAAAAAAAAAAAATGTGTTTGTTTTGCCTTTTACTTCTATTTTAATCTGAATGGGTTGTTTTACAAGGTGGGGTTTTACATTCTGTATACTTTGAGTGAAGTTCCACTCTTATGCAAATGGAGTCTTTTAAAAAAACATTGCTACTCATTTGTATCAATACGCATTAAAGTGGTTGTAACCATAAGAGAGAAACAAAAAAAAGAGCTCCTGTTCCCTTATAGCAGATTAACCACTTCAATACCGCGCAATTTCCCCCCTTCCTGCCCAAGCCAATTTTCAGCTTTCAGCGCTGTCACTTTTTAAATGACAATTGCGCGGTCGTGCTACACTGTACCCAAACTAAATTTTTATAGTTTTGTTCCCACAAAAAGAGATTCCTTTTGGTGGTATTTGATTACCTCTGGGCACTGATAAGGCGGCACTGATGAGGTGGCACCAATAAGATGGCACTGATAGGTGGCACTGATGAGGGGGCACCAATAAGATGGCACTGATGAGCATTGATAGGCGGCACTGATGGGCATTGATAGGCGGCACTGATGGGTGCTGAAAGGCTGCACTGATGGGTACTAATGGGTGGTACTGATAGGCAGCACTGCTGTACACTGATAAGCAGCACTGCTGGGCACTGAAAGATTGCACTGATAGGCATGACTGGCACTGACAGGTATTGTTAATGGGCACTGATTGGCATATGCCCTGGCACTGATTGGCATATCCCTGGTGGTCTAGAGTGGCATACCTGGTGGGTGTCCTTTATTGCCATCCCTGGTGGTCCTGGCGGCATCCCTGGTGGTCCCGTGTGGGCATCCGCGGGGGGGGGGGGCTGCGCTGATAAACAATCAGCACAGACCCCCCCTGTCAGGAGAGTGGCCGATCGGCTCTCCTCTACTCGTGTCTGTCAGATGCGAGTGAGGAAAAGCCGATAAACGGCTCTTCCTGTTTACATCGTGATCAGCCGTGATTGGACAGCTGAAAGCTGAAAATTAGCTTGGGCAGGAAGGGGGAAAAGTGATTGGTAGGTAAGTGGTTAGGAACTGCATTGAGAAGTAAAGTGTTACTTAAATTGTATTCCAGGATTTTCTTATCTTCAGCTGAGAGAACTTGCAATAATTTAAGGCTTTATACAATATTACATCTCAGAAATCTTTCATTAAAGGGGAAGTAAACCCAATTTTTTTTTCCTAACAAAAAAACCCTGTAAGAGAAAGGCATAATGAGCTAGTATTCATAGCATACTAGCTCATTATGAATGACTTGCCTGAGATCGAAGCCCACAAAGCGCTCCTCGTTCCCCTCCGCCGCCATCTCTCCTCCAAGTGCCTTCCGGGTATCGCCACTGACTGGCAGGAGCGGCAATGACGTCACTCCCGGCATGATCCCATTCAGAAATGCGCCGTAGACATCGGTGCATCCTTGTTAGCAAATATCTCCTAAACCGTGTAGGTTTAGGAGATATTGCAAACACCTACAGGTGGGCCTGAAGCCCTGTACACACAGCCCGGTTTCTCGTCAGGAAAAAAACGTTGTTTTTCCTGACGAGATTCTTGGCAAGATTCTCTTGCCGGCCGAGTGTACACATGTACGATTCATGGCACGAACGCGGTGATGTCATTGACTACGACGAGCATGCGCTTGTCACATTCAATGCCGTCGCCACCATCTTGCTTCACCCTACCTATGCCTTGGAAGCTACCGCGCATGCGTCAAAGTCATTTTGAGCATGCGCGGGTTTCCATTGAGTGAGGTAAGTATACAGACAATCGGGGTTCTCGGCAGGAAAACACTGCCGATAATCACGATGAGAAAATACAGAGCAGGTTCTCTATTTTTCTCGTCTAGATTCTGGGCAGTTTTCTTGACGAGAAACCTCAAAGCCTCGTACACACGCTCGGTTAACTCGGCCAGAAAGCTCTGCCAGCAGTTTTCTTGCTGGTTCTTGCAGAGAAAACCGTTCGTGTGTACGAGACTTTAATCTAGGCTTACCTGTAGGTAAAAGTTGGTTTGGAGGGTTTACAACCACTTTAAGGTCTTCATGTTGTATAGTTTGTAGCATTATCCCCGGAGGAGTTGCTGGTTTGTTTTTTTAGTGGCACATTTACCTTGTGGCTCTCCGAATTCCTAGGGGTGTATGGTGCGTATAGCCAGGGCTCAAGTCCTGCGGGAACGCATGGGAACGACGTTCCTATACCTTTTCCACAGCAGGAACGTCGTTCCCATAGTAATCGAGGCGCGTCCGTCCTCCCCTCCCTCGGTTCGCCTATTCCTCCTCCTCCAGCGGCCGCCGTAACAAAGTCCCGGCTCTAGTGATGGGGTGCAGTTCACCCTAGCACCTGCAGAGGTGGGGCGCCAAAGTGCCATAATGCTCCCTTCCATCCTCCCTCTCCTTGTTTGTTTCACTGTCAAACACACGAGTCGGACTGTATCTGCTTGTCTTCCTAGCTCATCCCCCACTCGGCTGTCTGTCCAATCCAAATTCCTCCTCCCCTTTGTTTCCGCCCACACTCCAGCCTGCATGGAGCCTCCAGCATGGACTCATATGACTAACCAGAGTGGGAAGGTACGTGAGCTATCTGCAAAACCCCCTCTCCCCCTGAATTATTTTTTCTTTGCCTCTACTTCGCTCTCATTTCTTCCCCCCTTCCCCCGTGCAAACTGAGGGGGGGGGGCGGTAATTGTGCAGACTGAGGGAGTAATTGTGGGGGATGGGGGGTAATTGTGCAGACTGGGGGATGGGTGGCAGAATGGGGACTGGGGAAAGGGGGAGTAATTGTGCAGACTGGGGGGGGGGGTAATTGTGGGGGAAGGGGGGGTAATTGTGCAGACTGAGGGAAGGGGGGGGGGTAATTGTGCAGACTGGGGGATTGGGGGGGGGAAATTGTGTAGATTGGGGGGTAATTGTGCAGACTGGGGGAAGGGGGGGTAATTGTGCAGATTGGGGGGTAATTGTGCAGACTGGGGGGTAATTGTGCAGACTGGGGGTTTGGGGGGTAATTGTGCAGACTGGGGGAAGGGGGTGATTGTGCAGGGGGGGGGAATTGTGCAGACTGGGGGAAGGGGGGGTAATTGTGCAGATTGGGGGGGTAATTGTGCAGACTGGGGGAAGGGGGTGATTGTGCAGGGGGGTAATTGTGCAGACTGGGGGATTGGGGGGGTAATTGTGCAGACTGGGAGAAGGGGGGTAATTGTGCAGACTGGGGGAGTAATTGTGGGGGATGGGGGGTAATTGTGCAGACTGGGGGATGGGGGGGTAATTGTGCAGACTGGGGGATGGGTGGGGTAATTGTGCAGACTGAGGGAAGTTTATTTGTTAACAAAAGTAGTACATAAAACACACGCATGCAATTTTAATTTTTTTGAGGCGGGTGGGGAATCTTGGGTGAGTTCCCACACTTTTTTCCCCAGGACTTGATCCCTGCGTATAGCGATAGTAAAGGAATGTCCGCAACAAGTGTCTTTTCTGTGCTCTTTATTACCCAGCCGGGTAAAAACAATGAACCGGTGATGAAAGGATAGAGTTTGCAGGAGGATGGAGAACAGCAGATTCAGGCGTAGTATTTGGAACAGTCCTGTTCCCATATGTAACACTTATTAGCACCACTCCTGCCGGAATGGGTATAGTGTACCCGGACAGGCCCCTCCCACTGACCTGGCAGCCGGAGTATCACTCGGACATTTGTAGGACAGAGTCTCTGCCACAGACCCTCCTGAATGGACTTGAACTTGAGGAAAAGTCTGTGTCACAGACCCCCCTTGGTGAACATTAGAGAGACACCTCTGCCACAGGCCCTCTCTGATTTGTAGTTACGGAGGTAATCCTCCTTAGATGAATTACGCCTGGATTTCGTTCTTAATGTCGCCCAGGTACCGACTGACAGGTGATCAATACTTCAGTGTCCGGCTACCTTGATCCCCGGTGGTTTTTCGAGACCCTTTTGGACCGCCAGCCTCTCAATGGCGCTCCTCAGATTGACTCTCCATCAAACAGCTATTCCGCTTGGGATCCTCAAAGGTGGAAACCCAGTCGCTCACTGGGTCCCTTTCGCTGCTCAGATGTTCCAGGCCAACATGGTCCCGGAACCAGAAACACCGCGTGGCATGCACGCCCCGGCCAGGTAGGCCATAACGCTGGGGGGCTGTCATGTGGCCACACTGGACGAAGAAGACAAACTCAGAACAAATGGCGTCTGCCCCATAAATACCCTCCCCCAGCATGCACAGCGAGGCTAAACCCTCCTGATTGGCTGCTGGGGAAGAGCACCTAAACCTTGACTCCACTGCTGCCATCTACTGCACGGGGGTGGGAAGAACACACCAGCACAACAGAATGGGCCCACAGCACAGCCAAGCTGAGACAGAGACCCTGTTTTACACATAACAATTTGGATCAGAGTTTAACTACACTCTGATCTCCCTCTAAATTTGAATAGCACCGGTACCTAAAAGTAACCAGGCGCTACAAGTTTAAATACCATGCCATAGATATATATCATTGTAAAATAACATATTCCATACTCTTTAAAAAGGCTTTAGAAAAAAAACGTTATTTTTCCCAATTTCTCAATTTTTTTTCAGGCCTTCCCATCTCTATTAAGGGGTACTCGGCCCCCTGGATTTAGTGTTGTACTGGTTGTGTCTATTTATATGAACAAACATTTGTATGAAATTCTCAGTGCTTTTGATAACTTGATGAATATCGTTTGATTAGCTTTTAACATTTGGATTTGGAATTTAAAAAAAACACATTCAGTGTTAGAAATATGTTCATTTAAGAAAGAAAATCTCATCCAGCTCCTTCAAATTTTCTCCTCACTGCAACTAAAAACAAATATCAATTTAACCCCCGCTAATAATTAGAAAATTTAACGAATATTCCTTAAAACTAAAAATGCCAAACTAAATTCTATTAGTGTATGGCCAGCCTCTGTGTTAAATCTGCTGTCTGCTAAAGTACATATTGTTTAGTATAATATTGTTTTTATTTATCAGATGTGAAGAGTGAAGAACAATGCGGTGAAAGAAGTATAACTGGCGCTGTAGGAGGGGCTGTCACCCTACCTGTCGGTCGCACTGAGGTCAAAAGCTTTGTTTGGAGTTTTGTTGGAAAAGACGGTTCTATCGCTACAACATCAGGAGGATCAACTTCAATTCTACAAGAGCAGTATGAAGGAAGACTGAGCAGCACATCTGATGGATCCTTGATAATTAATGAGCTAAAACAGGAAGACCAAGGGACCTACCTGGCACAAATTTCCCGGCAAAAGTGCTTCTATCATCTCACCGTGTTCAGTAAGTGGTTTCTAAATGGATGCAACAGACATACTTAGGTAGATTCACAAAGAGTTAGGCCGGCTTATCAGTAGATAAGCCGACCTAACTCTGAATCTATGCCGGCGTTTGTTTAAGCGTATGCTCAAACAGAGATACACTTAAACAAAGCTAAGATAGAACGGCGCAAGCTGGCCTATTTTAGATTGCAATGTTGTTGATGGGCGCTAGATGGCGCTTCCATTGCGGCCGGCGTAGATTATGTAAATGAGGGGATACGCCGATTCACGAATGTACGCCACGCCTACGCCGTCAAATTACGTCGTTTCCGTAAGGGATAGGCCGCCTAAAGTTAGAGCTATGCTCTAGTGGCCTAGCCAATGTTAAGTATGGCCGCCGTTCCCGCCGCAAAATTTGAAATGTTAACGTCGTTTGCGTAAGTCGTCCGCAAATCGGGATTTACGTCCACGTCAAAATCAATAGGCCCGTACGGCGTACTTAGCCGCAATGTGCACTGGGAAATGTAGTCGCCCGGCGCATGCGCAGTGTCAGAAAACGTCAAAAACGTGAGGTCAAGCCTCATTACCATGATACACGCCCCCCTCCAAGTCATTTGAATTAGGCGCCCTTACGCCCGCTTGTTTGAGGCTACGCCGCCGTAGATTAGCAGGTAAGTGGTTTGAAAATCACTACTAGCCTAACTAATTTATGG
Organism: Rana temporaria; assembly: GCF_905171775.1. Lineage (NCBI taxonomy): Eukaryota > Metazoa > Chordata > Amphibia > Anura > Ranidae > Rana > Rana temporaria. The sequence goes on from NC_053501.1 coordinate 115,188,106, forward strand.
CGGTGTAGCCTAAACAGGCTAGGCCAGGCCATCCTAAAGATAAGCCTTTCTACGTGAATCTACCTAATTGTACCTAAGTAATGACAACCTTCCTACCTATGAGGTGCTCATTCAGGACCTCCTCTGCCCCCATCTCCAAAACTGGATGTATACATTTGGTCCACAATGCAGAGGCATACTTAGAGCATTTGGCACCTGGGGCGGATCCTATATCTAGCAGCCCGCCCATTTTAAAATGTAAAAACACCCACAGAAATGTGTAATATTTTCAAGAATATTATTGCACAAGTTTCACAGCCCCCCACCACAGTGCCCCTTGCAGTCTGCCCCCCATCTCTCTAATCACAGTGCCTCTTTTTACTCTCTGCCTCCTCTGCACAGTCCTACCTTTAGCAAAAAGATAGCTAATACTATTAGAAATTGCAGACATACTATAGAAGATGGTCAGAGACTGCAAGCATACTATAGAAGAAGGTTCAGAGACTGCAGACATACTATAGAAGATGGTCAGAGACTGCGGACAGGATACAAGAGATTGTCAGAGACTGCAGATATGGTACAAGAGATGGTCAGAAACTGTAAACATGATACAAGAGATAGGGCAGAGCACTGGGGGGAGAGCACTAGCGGAAGTGGAGAGCATGGGGGGTAGAGAGCACTGGGGGAGAGCTGGAGAGTACTGGAGGCGCTGAGAGCCTGGCGAGGGTGGAGAACACTGGTGGGGTGGCAGAGAGCAGGGAGAGCAGAAAGCACTGGGGGCGGAGAGCACGGGTGGGGGGTGGAAAGCACAGGGGAGTGAAGAGCACTAGGGAGGCCAGAGAGCACGGGTGGGGGGCTGGAAAGCATTGGGGGAGTCTGGAGAGCATTGCAGGGGAGCTGGAGAGCACCAGGTGCCAGAGAGCACTGGGGGGGGGGGGCAGAGAGCACCAGGGGTCGGAGAGCATGAGGGGTGGAGAGCACTGGATGAGCCGATAGGCACTGGGGGAGCCGAAGGGCAGTGGGGGGAACTGGAGAGCACTGGGAGGGGTAGCTGGAGGGCATAAGGGGTGAAGAGCACTGGAGGAACCGGTAGGCACTAGGGGAGTCAAAGGGCCCCTGGGGAGGAACTGGAGAGCACTGGGGGGGGAACGGAGAGCACAGTGGGTGCAGGGCATAGTGGGGCGGAGAGCACAGGGGGGGCAGAGAGCACTGGGGGAGCAGAAGGGCACTGAGGGACCTGGAGAGCACTGAGGGGAGTGGAGATCAGGGGGGCAGAGAGCAGGGGGGACAGAGAACAATAGGGGCAAGCTGGAGAGCACTGGGGGGGCCCCCAAGAGCCTGGGGAGGGCAGAGAGCACTGGTGGGGTGGAGAACACTGATGGGCGTGGCATAGACCACTGGGGGGGGGGGGCGGAGAGCATGGGGGAGTAAAGAGCACTAGGGAGGAAGTAGAGCATGGCGGGCGGAAAGCACAGGGGAAGCAATAAGAAGTAAAATCACGTTACAGTTTGGAAGTTTCAAATTCAGGGTGTGCGATTCCCAAGCAGAGAAGATAGTAGGGCCTACGCGTTTCGTGGAATTCCACTTCGTCAGGGCCTTTTTAAGAGGCACAATTAAATATCATGTGAACTCTAAAAACAGAGGGTATTGATAGATACAATATACATAAATAGCATATTTGATATAATTCAATACAGAAAATGAATACAAAGAAAGAAGAGGAAAAATATTTTTTTCTGTCCACTTTTTCCTGTTCCCCTTCCCCCTCCCCTCCTTCTCTTTCCCCCTCTCTAGATTTCTGCCAAAGGGCGGTAATACCACAAAATCAAAACATGAAGTAAAATCACGTTACCCTCTAGGTACTGCACCCCACGGAAGGGACAGGTGGGTCACTATATATGTAAGAAAACCGAGTTGAAAATTTGGGGTGGGGGAGGAGGGAAAAGGAAAGGAAAAGGAAGAAAAGAGGGGAAGAGAGAAGAGAGAGGGGGGAAAGGGGGAAAAGAAGGAAGAAATGAAGAGAAATCCAGAGGAGGGGAAAGAGAAGGAGGGGAGGGGGAAGGGGAACAGGAAAAAATGGACGGAAAAAACGTATTTTTTCCTCTTCTTTTCTTTCTTTGTATTCATTTTCTGTATTGAATTATATCAAATATGCTATTTATGTATATTTTTTTTCTATCAATACCCTCTGTTTTTAGAGTTCATATGATATTTCATTGTGCCACTTTCAAAGGCCCTGACAAAGTGGAAATCCACGAAACGCGTAGGCCCTACTATAATCTCTGCTTGAATTTGAAACTTCCAAACTGTAACGTGATTTTACTTCATGTTTTGATTTTGTGGTATTATTTTGTTGTTTATTTTTCTATATTTCTAGTATTTCTATATTTATTTACTCCTCCAAGGCACATACAAAGTCCCACCCCATTCAACCTTTTCTTGAAACATAGTCGCTCTCCCAAGGGGGTTAGCTTGCGGGTGCGCTCCCGTGATACAGTCAGTGGCCATAGCCGCCGACTGTATCACTCGGCCCTGCCCCTGGCGTGCCGCATCATGGATTTGATTGACAGCCAATGGCTGCGCTGCTATTAATCATCCAATGAATGAGCCGAGAAGCCCGGCACGTTCAAGAGGTGGGACTTTCGACGGCTCAAGTAAGTAAACGGGGGGGGGGGTTGTAAGCATCGGATGTTTTCTCACCTTAATGCATAGCATGCATTAGGTGAAAAAACGTGAAGCTTTACAACCCCTTTAAATCATGATGCATACTTATAGGAGAAGGGACTTTATAACCATGGGAAGAAAAACGTATAACTAGCACCACATCCCTTGATTGAATAGGTATAGGGAAATGTTATGGATTTTTAAGGTGCAAAATAAGGTACGGTGATCTCAAGAAATAATATAAAAAGTTTTATTTAAAAACAAAGTAAAAAATTGTTAAAAAAACAATTATGGCAAGTATGTTTTAATACAGTTTTATGGATACGGCACTTTAGAATGAAGTTCCCAACATGTTTCACCCATATTCCGGGCTTCTTCAGGGGATGCTGTCCATTAGAGGTACAAGCCTTTTTATTGAATAGGCCTTTAATTGAATTAGGCGCGCTCCCGCGGCAGACGTACTGCGCATGCTCCCGACGCTATTTTCCCGACATGCTTTGCGCGAAGTTACGTTGCGCCGAGTTTTGAGAATCGCGACGGGTGTAAAAGAAAAAAAAAGAGTGGCAGCGGGAAAAAAAAAAATTTGACAGCGACGCGGGAAAGACAGGTATACTTTTACATGGTGTACTAACTTTACACTTTGTCAAAGTAGCCCTATCTTTGCGACGGCAAACTAACACTTACGGAGAAATAACGAAGGGAAAAAGCTTTGTGGATCTCCGTAAGTGCTAATTTGCATACCCGACGCGGAATTTCGACGAGAAATGCCCCCAGCGGCGGCCGCGGTACTGCATCCTAAGATCCGGCAGTGTAAAACAATTACACCTGTCGGATCTTAGGGATATCTATGCGTAACTGATTCTATGAATCAGTCGCATAGATAGAAACAGAGATACTCCGGCGTATTAGGAGATACGCCTGCGTATCCCTTTTGTGGATCTGGCCCTAGGAGCTTTAATACTTCTCCGGAGGGATGAATGTAATTCTCCGTGTTTTTCTCCCTTCAGGCAACTTAACGGCTGAGGATGTCACCATCAGTTCCAATGTGACCGTTAATGAGACGTGTGTGGTCATCTTGACGTGTTCTGCAAATGGAAGCGATGTAACCGTCACCTGGAAGAATTTAAACAGCAGTGACATTAACCAGACAGAGAACGTTGTGTTTGTATCTTCCAGAAATGTCAACTTCACCTATATATGTACAGCAAAGAATCCGGTCAGTGAAGTCTCGAAAACTGTGCACCCCTGGAGATACTGCCAGAAAGGTAGGTACAACACAATTTAAGCTTTCAAGGATAGTCCATCTAGAATTAAAAATCACACTTTAATGTCAACCAGTGTTTTGTCTGGTACTTCTGGGAATGGGGAGCATGAGCCACTTTCCTTTCTGTATGATGCAGCATTGGGTGCCCAACTGGCCAATCACCAAGCCTGGCCACCATCACATGGAGGGAGGGGGGGATAGTCCTTAGCCCTGTGTAAGCTACAACCAAAAGGTTGACCTGGGGGGATTATACTGGGGGACAGATGGACCTGGGGGGATGTAATGGGGGACAGACTGACTAGGGAGGGATTATACTGGAGGACAGACTGACCTGGGGGGATGTACTGGGGGACAGACTGACCTGGGGGGATTTGTACTGGGGGACAGACTGACCTGGGGGGATGTAATGGGGGACAGACTGACTAGGGAGGGATTATACTGGAGGACAGACTGACCTGGGGGGATGTACTGGGGGACAGACTGCCCTGGGGGGATGTAATGGGGGACAGACTGACCTGGGGGGATGTACTGGGGGACAGACTGACCTGGGGGGATGTACTGGGGGACAGACTGACCTGGGGGGATGTACTGGGGGACAGACTGCCCTGGGGGGATGTAATGGGGGACAGACTGACTAGGGAGGTATTATACTGGAGGACAGACTGACCTGGGGGGATGTACTGGGGGACAGACTGACCTGGGGGGATGTACTGGGGGACAGACTGACCTGGGGGGATGTACTGGGGGACAGACTGACCTGGGGGGATGTACTGGGGGACAGACTGACCTGGGGGGATGTAATGGGGGACAGACTGACCTGGGGGGATGTACTGGGGGACAGACTGACCTGGGGGGATGTACTGGGGGACAGACTGACCTGGGGGGATGTACTGGGGGACAGACTGCCCTGGGGGGATGTAATGGGGGACAGACTGACTAGGGAGGAATTATACTGGAGGACAGACTGACCTGGGGGGATGTACTGGGGGACAGACTGACCTGGGGGGATGTACTGGGGGACAGACTGACCTGGGGGGATGTAATGGGGGACAGACTGACTAGGGAGGGATTATACTGGAGGACAGACTGACCTGGGGTGAATGTACTGGGCCACAGACTGACCTGGGGGGGGGGGACTGTACTGGGGGACAGGCCAACCTTGTTTGATTTAACTGCGCTCCTTAAGCTTCTACCATTTTTAACACAATTTGGTCACACCCACGTTTCGTCATGGGACGCTACATGCGCTGCAATACTAATTTTCCTGGGGCACTTAAAGGTGTCTTAGCTCTTTTACAATCCTATAGTGTAAGCTACAAAAAAAAATTGTTATGTGCAGCTAAAGTGTTCGGGTTTGGCTTGATAAAAAAGATGGCAACCCTACACCCCCCTCTAATAGAAAAAGTCCCCTGACCAGAAAGATGCCACTTACACAGGCATACTCTGAGATCCCCTTTCTCTATCCTGACTCTGAGTAAGTACATTAAGGCAAATCAGGCTTCTCAGAGCACCCCTTACATCAGAGTTCTTCTTTAAGGCAGAGGCCAGGGCCGGTGATACCACTAGGCAAACTAGGCAGCCACCTAGGGCGCCTGGCCACTGGTGTTCCTACTCTCCTCTCTCTGCAGCAAGCAATTAAGTTTCAGCATCAGCAGGCAGCCACTGCTCCGTTCATACATAGTGTCACCATATGTAGCTTCTGTGCCCATCATAGGTAGCTTCTGTGCCCATCATAGGTAGCTTCTGTGCCCATCATATGTAGCTTCTGTGCCCATCATATGCAGCTTCTGTGCCCATCATATGCAGCTTCTGTGCCCATCATATGCAGCCTCTGTACCCATCATATGCAGCCTCTGTACCCATCATATGCAGCTTCTGTACCCATCAAATGTAGCCTCTGTGCCCACCATATGCAGCTTCTGTGCCCACCATATGCAGCTTCTGTGCCCATCATATGTAGCCTGCACCCATCATATGTAGCCTCTGTGACCATCATATGTAGCCTCTGTGCCCACCATGTGCAGCCTCTGTGCCCATCATATGTAGCCTCTGTGCCCACCATATGTAGCCTCTGTGCCTACCATATGCAGCTTCTGTGCCTACCATATGCAGCCTCTGTGACCCCGCCTGCCATCTGACCGGCACTTACCCCATCCTGGTAGCGGGTCAGGCAACAGGTGACGGCATCCTCTATGGTTCCCGTGCGTCTCCTCCTCCGTTCTGCTAGGCGTCCAATAGGGATGTCTGTGCCTTCAGCCAATCAGATGACGGGTATTAGACCCAAGCTCCCTGATTGACGGCAAGGCAGTTCAGTGTTAGAAAAGCAAATATTAATTCCCCTGTTCTGCCTAGTGACAGGACACTGATCTACTGTTCCCTGTCATTGGGAGCAGTGATCAGTGTCATGTAACATGTAGCCCAGCCCCCCTACAGTTAGAATCACTCCCTAGGACACACTTAACCCCTTCCTCATCCCTTAGTGGTTAACCCCTACCCTGCCAGTGTCATTTACACAGTAATCAGTGCATTTTTACAGCAGTATAAATGAGAATGGTCCCAAAATGGTGTCAAAAAGTGTCCGATGTGTCTGCCACAATGTCGCAGTCTCGATAAAAATCGAGACTAATAAAAAATAAAATATTAAAAAAATTCTATAATTCTATTCCCTATTTTGTAGACGCTATAACTTTTCCGCAAACCAATCAAAAAACGCTTATCGGCCTAAACTGAGGGGAAAAAAAATTAATATATTTTTTGGGCATATTTATTATAGCAAAAAGTAAAAAATATTGCTTTTTTTTCAAAATTGTCGATCCATTTTTGTTTAAAGCACAAAAAAATAAAAACCGTAGAGGTGATCAAATACCACCAAAATAAAGCTCTATTTGTGGGGGAAAAAGGATGTCAATTTTTTTTGGGAGCCACGTCGCACAACCGCGCAATTGTTAGTTAAAGCGAATCACAAAAAGTGGTCCGGTCATTTGGGCAGCCAAAACCTTTCGGGGCTGAAGTGGTTAAAAACCTCTGGCGGTCACGGAACTTATAAAGAGTTGATTTTGTACCAATATGTGTTTCTATACACGCTACTCGTTGTTCTGCCTTGGCGCACATCTGGCAACTTTCCAAAAAAAAGGTTGAGAACAATGGAAATCATGTTACTTTTGCAAATAGTTGTGGTTTGTTAAATATTAAAGGGGTTGTAAAGGAATTTATTATTTTCATAATAAGCATCCTTTACCTGCAGACAATCCTCTTTTCACTTCCTCGTTGTTCATTTTTGCTCAGAAGTTGCTCTATTTCTTCTCTGTTCTGTTCACTTCCTGCTTGTCTGATTGTTACTGACCACCGTGAAGGGAGGCTTTACTGCGGTGGTCAGCAACGTGCTCGCCCCCTCCTGGGAACTACATCTGTGCGGCAGGACGCTCTCTTCATGTTAGAGACTTTAAAGCGGGAGTTCACCCGAAATTTTTTTAGCAGTAGATTGGGCCTAATTACGGGAAGCAGAATTGGGTGTTTTGATTAAAATCAATGCAGTACTTACCTTTTTTGAGATAGATGTTCTCCCGCCGCTTCTGGGTATGGGCTGCGGGACTGGGCGTTCCTACTTGATTGACAGCCTTCCGACGGTCGCATACAGCGCGTCACGAGTTGCCGAATGTCGGTGCGCACCGACGTTCGGCTACTTTCGGAAACTGGTGACGCGCTGTATGCGACGGTCGGAAGGCTGTCAATCAAATAGGAACGCCCAGTCCCGCAGCCCATACCCTGAAGCGGCGGGAGAACATCTATCTCTAGAAAGGTACCGTATTTATTGCGGTATAACGCGCTCCCGCGTATACCGCGCACCCCTAATGTTGCCCCCGAAATTCCTGTAAAAAAAAATGTTATATGATTTTATTACTTAAAGTTTTGGTGTCTTCCCAGCGTCCATCGTCCGGTCCGGCGTCTGTCTGCGGCCTCGATGGTGTCCTCCCGGCTTCTCCAGCGCGCACCTCACGTCGAGTCCCCGCTTCCGGCGCTCAGTTCGAACGCATCCGCCGACATATACCGAGTGCAGTACACTCGGGTAGATTCGGCAAGGCTCGGCTTAGCTCGCGCTCGCGCTCTGTGACGTTTATGCGTGAGCACGAGCGAAGCCGAGACTGGCCGAATGTAACCGAGTGTACTGCACTCGGTATATGTCGGCGCAGGATTTCAAACTGAGCGCAGGAAGCGGCTATCGGCGTATATCGCGCACCCACGATTTTCCCCTTATTTTAAGGGGAAAATAGTGCGCGATATACGCCGATAAATACGGTAAGTACTGCATTAATTTTAATCAAAACACCCAATTCTGCTTTGCGTAATTAGGCCCGATCTACTGTTAAAAATTTATTTTTTGGGTGAACCTCCATATTAAGGAGGTGTGAATTACTGGGCGTGCCGCAATGCATACTGGGAAATGTAGTTCTTACATGAACGAGCGCCGCAAACCAGGAAGTGAATGAGAGAACAGAAACTAGAATGCCAGAGGTGATATAGATGAAGGAATTTAATAGGTATTTACTCGTTTTTTAACAGAATCATTACACTATTCTGTCTGTCTACCTTGCAGACATTGGGCCATATTCTGGTAGAAAGTAGGCGGGCGTCGCGTAAGCCATTTACACTCCGCCGCCCCAACCTACAGGAGCAAGTGCTGTATTCCCCAAACACTTGCTCCGTAGTTTGGGGCGGCGTAGTGTAATTGGCCCGGCGTATCCCCGCGTAAATCCAAGGGGGCGGCTTGTATTTAAATTAAGCGCGCCCCCGATTCGAACGAACTGCGCATGCGCCGGGCTTAAAATAGCCCAGTGCGCATGCTCCAGTTCTCGGTGTAAAACGTCAATGACGCCGACGTGTGCGTCATTGACGTAAAGTCGTATTCGCGGACGACTTAGTAAAACGACGTACCCGACGGGAAAACACGACGCGGACCCGACGCCATACTTAACATGGCCTACGTGGGACTGGCGTAAGGTTACCCCTCATATAGCAGGGGTAACCTTACGCTTACGCAAACGACGTTAGCGACGGTTACGCGACACGATTTCGTTCGTGAATCGGCGTATCAGGCTCATTTGCATAAACAAATGAGACCTGAACGTAAACGCCACCTAGCGGCCGGTGGAGTAATTACATTTAAGATCCGACAGTGTAAGTGACTTACACATGTCGGATCTTCAGCGTATCTATGCGAAAATGATTCACTCGCATAGATACGCGGGCCAAAAAAGAGAGATACGATGGAGTATCCTGAGATACTCCATCGTAACTATACTCAGAATATGGCCCATTAATTTTAGGCAAAACATTTTTTTCCTTTACAACTCCTTTAAATATTATAATTTCACAGATAAAGTTTGTGGTTTTCTTACAGAGAAGACGGATGTCCGTCAATCCGAACAAAGAACCGTTTTTGGATTTGCTGCTGTCTCTTTCGTTGTCTTCATAATTATAGTCGTATTTTTTGTCTGGAGACATCATAGAAAAAGAAAAAGTAAGTGTAACTTTAAAAGCGGAGAATTTAGTGGGACTTTATATGAGGAAATTATACAGTCAATTACCTCCATCCCTGTTATTTGTATAAAGGAAGAGCGAAGGAGAGCGGGACTTTAAATGAAATGTGTGCGGGAAAAGCTTGAAATGGTAAAGGATGATTGAAGTAGATTATGATCATTTAATACTTTCATATAATGTATCGTACATAACTATATTACATTATTGAAGAAGATCAGAATTATACATTATTAAATACTTATATAGATAGATTCAAATTCATGTAAAAAAAAAGACAAAAATGATAAGGTTAAAATACATAGGGCCAGATCCACAAAGAAGTTACGCTGGCGTATCTATTGATACGCCGCGCAACTTCTAGGTTGCTCCGGCGTATCTTTGTTTTGTATCCACAAAACAAGATACGTCTGAAGCTGGGCTAGATCCGACTTGGCGTACGTCTTAGTACGCCGTCGGATCTAAGGTGCATATTTACGCTGGCCGCTAGGTGGCGCTTTTGTCAATTTCCGCGTCGAGCATGCAAATTAGCTAGATACGCCAATCCACAAACAAACGTCCGGCCGGCGCATTTTTTTACGTAGTTTCCGTAAGGTTTTTTTCGGCGTAACGTTACCCCTGCTATATGAGGCGCAGCCAATGTTAAGTATGGACGTCGGGCCAGCGTAAAATTTTCCGTCGTGTACGTCGTTTGCGTAAAACGTTCGCGAATAGGGCTTTGCGTAGAATGACGTTTACGTCGAAAGCATTGGCTTGTTGCGGGTTAATTTGGCGCATGCGCCGTTCAGAAAAAATGTCATTTACGTTGGGTCAAGTAAAATTAACATAAAACACGCCCACATCTTTAACATTTGAATTCCGCGCCCTTACGCCGTCAGATTTACTCTACGCCGCCGTAACTTTAGAGGCAGGTGCTTTGTGAATACAGCACTTGCCTCTCAAAGTTGCGGCGGCGTAGCGTTACTAGGATACGCTACGCCTGCCTAAAAGTATGATGCGCTACGTGGATCTGGCCCACAGACTTTTATGGAAAGCTTAAAGCAGTTCAGAACAAAAATCGGGACATACAGACACAAAATGCAATATGGGGTATTGTAGTAACATATAGTTGGAGCATGAAGTTGTTAGCTCTACGCGTTTCGCGACTTTAAGTCGCTCATCAGGAGCAAAGATGCACTGTGTTTCTGTAAAGACAAAAGCACAATTTAGGCTGGTTCAGCGCGACTGTGAGCAATCAAAGTCCCAGTTGGTACTTGCCGGGTATTCCCATGTAGCTGGCATGGAAGTCGAGCCCAAACTGACCCCAATAGGCGTAGATATATACAGAAACACAATGCATCTTTGCTCCTGATGAGCGACTTAAAGTCGTGAAACGCGTAGAGCTAACAACTTCATGCTCCAACTATATGTTACTACAATACCCCATATTGCATTTTGTGTCTGTATATCCCGATTTTTGTTCTGAACTGCTTTAAGCTTTCCATAAAAGTCTATGGCCTGGATTCACGTAGCACTTACGCCGACGTATCTCGAGATACGCCACGTAAGTGTAAATGTGCGCCGTCGTATCTGTGCGCCGTGCCCACAGAACTAGATACGCCTAAAAATAGGCTTCTTCCGACCGACGTAACTTTCCTACGCCGTCGTATCGCGGGCGCATATTTACGCTTCCCGCAAGGGGCGCTCCCATTGATTTACGATTCGAATATGCAAATGAGTGAGATACGCCGATTCACAAATGTACTTGCGCCCGGCGCATTCATATACGCGGTTTACGTAGGTCGTACGCCCGATGTAAAGTTATTCCCCATCTATGAGGCGCAACTCATGCAAAGGTATGGACCAGGGAACAGCCGTCGTATTTTACATCGTTTACGTAGTAGTACGTGAATAGGGCTGGGCGTAGGTTACGTTCACGTCGTAGGCATTGATTCGACGTATCTTAGGTGTTCGTTCCGACGTGATTCTGAGCATGCGCACTGAGATGCGTCCACGTTAATCGTATCTTTATGACGCTTAGTCCATCATTTACATGGGGTCACGCCTCATTAGCATGGCTCACGCCCACTTACGACGAGTTACGCCGAGGGAACCCAGCGTAGATTTGGGAGTGCTTTGTGAATACTGTGCTCGCCGCTCTGCGCTACGTCAGCGGAGCGTATATTTGCTACGCTACGCCGGCATAACTATGCGCCGTTGTATGTGAATCCGGGCCAATGTATTTTAACCTTATCATTTTTGTCTTTTTGTTGACATGAATTTGAATCTATCTATATAAGTATTTAATAATGTATAATTCTGATCTTCTTCAATAATGTATTATAGTTATGTACGATACATTATATGAAAGTATTAAATGATCATAATCTACTTCAATCATTCTTTACCATTTCAAGCTTTTCCCGCACACATTTCATTTAAAGTCCCGCTCTCCTTCACTCTTCCTTTAAGTGTAACAACTGTTAATTCTGTTATGTTATGTATAGTTTATCTCCCTTGATGCAGCAGCAGGGCCATAATTCACCAATTAGAAGGGCTAAAAAAAAAAGTCAGAATAAGAAAAAACAGACCTTTCTACAGTATATGACACTCAATTATAGAGGTGTGACTCAATAGACGTGACGACTTTATTGGTGAAACCTCTACTGAGTTTCCAGGTCTGTACACCTGCTGTGCCCATTATGAGGTGTTCCCACCATCCCTGTGCTGAGTTCCTGGGTCTGTACACCCGCTGTGCCCATTATGAGGTGTTCCCACCATCCCTGTGCTGAGTTCCGGGTCTGTACACCTGATGTGCCCATTATGAGGGGTTCCCACCATCCCTGTGCTGAGTTCCCGGGTCTGTACACCCGCTGTGCCCATTATGAGGGGTTCCCACCATCCCTGTGCTGAGTTCCCGGGTCTGTACACCTGCTGTGCCCATTATGAGGGGTTCCCACCATCCCTGTGCCTAGTTCCCGGGTCTGTACACCCGCTGTGCCCATTATGAGGGGTTCCCACCATCCCTGTGCTGAGTTCCCGGGTCTGTACACCCACTGTGCCCATTATGAGGGGTTCCCACCATCCCTGTGCTGAGTTCCCGGGTCTGTACACCCACTGTGCCCATTATGAGGGGTTCCCACCATCCCTGTGCTGAGTTCCGGGGTCTGTACACCCGCTGTGCCCATTATGAGGGGTTCCCACCATCCCTGTGCTGAGTTCCCGGGTCTGTACACCTGCTGTGCCCATTATGAGGGGTTCCCACCATCCCCGTGCCTAGTTCCCGGGTCTGTACACCTGCTGTGCCCATTATGAGGGGTTCCCACCATCCCTGTGCTGAGTTCCCGGGTCTGTACACCCGCTGTGCCCATTATGAGGGGTTCCCACCATCCCTGTGCTGAGTTCCCGGGTCTGTACACCCGCTGTGCCCATTATGAGGAGTTCCCACCATCCCTGTGCTGAGTTCCCGGGTCTGTACACCCGCTGTGCCCATTATGAGGGGTTCCCACCATCCCTGTGCTGTGTTCCTGGGTCTGTACACCCGCTGTGCCCATTATGAGGAGTTCCCACCACCCCTGTGCTGAGTTCCTGGGTCTGTACACCTGCTGTGCCCATTATGAGGGGTTCCCACCATCCCTGTGCTGAGTTCCCGGGTCTGTACACCCGCTGTGCCCATTATGAGGGGTTCCCACCATCCCTGTGCTGAGTTCCCGGGTCTGTACACCTGCTGTGCCCATTATGAGGGGTTCCCACCATCCCTGTGCTGAGTTCCCGGGTCTGTACACCTGCTGTGCCCATTATGAGGGGTTCCCACCATCTCTGTGCTGAGTTCCCGGGTGTGTACACCGGCTGTGCCCATTATGAGGGGTTCCCACCATCCCTGTGCTGAGTTCCCGGGTCTGTACACCTGCTGTGCCCATTATGAGGGGTTCACACCATCCCTGTGCTGTGTTCCTGGGTCTGTACACCCGCTGTGCCCATTATGAGGAGTTCCCACCACCCCTGTGCTGAGTTCCTGGGTCTGTACACCTGCTGTGCCCATTATGAGGGGTTCCCACCATCTCTGTGCTGAGTTCCCGGGTGTGTACACCTGCTGTGCCCATTATGAGGGGTTCCCACCATCCCTGTGCTGAGTTCCCGGGTCTGTACACCTGCTGTGCCCATTATGTGGGGTTTTACGGCGTAACGTATCGTAGATACGTTACACCGCCGCAAGTTTTCATCGCAAGTGCCTGATTCACAAAGGACTTGCAATGGAAACCTACGCTGGCGGCCTCCGGCGTAAGCCCGCGTAATTTAAAGGGGAGTGTGCCATTTAAATTAGGCGCGCTCCCGCACCGGACCTACTGCGCATGCTCCGTTTCAAAATTCCCGCCGTGCTTTGCGCGAAACTGACGTAATTTTTTCGATTGGCCACGTGCGTAGCGTACTTCCGTATTCCCGGACGTCTTACGCAAACGACGTGAAATTTTAAATTTCGACGCGGGAACGACGGCCATACTTTATACAGCAATACGTTTGCTGTGTAAAGTTAAGGCACCCAAAATGACGACTAACTTTGCGACAGGAAACTAGACTAGCGGCGACGTAGCGAACGCGAAAAACCGTTGTGGATCGCCGTAACTCCTAATTTGCATACCCGACGCTGGTTTACGACGCAAACTCCCCCCAGCGGCGGCCGCAGTACTGCATCCTAAGATCCGACAGTGTAAAACAATTACACCTGTCGGATCTTAGGGATATCTATGCGTAACCGATTCTATGAATCAGCCGCATAGATACTCTGAGAGATACTCCGTCGTATCTCGGCTGTGAATCTGACCCTTTGTCCCGGGAGATCTCACCCTTGTGGTATCCAAGACATATAAAAAGCCAGGGTCCGACTGAGCTCCACCTCTTAATAAAAATCTGTATTAAAGGTGGAATGACAACAAGGTGACAACTGCAATACTCCGGTCCGGATTTTATTGCTGCCTCCTCTATACAGAGAAATATTTGATGTCACAGACTAAAAGTATTTAATTAAACTAATCAACAGATCAGAAGTAAAAAATGTTTACTTTTTTTTTTTGTCATTGCAGAGTGTGAGAATTTGAATGAGGTAAGGAAAATCATCCAGAAAGTTACAAACAGTATTAACCAATTGCAAAGAAAACTACAATACACATAAAAGCCGGGTTCAAACTATTGCAAATTGGATTCGGGATCCCAATCGGGAGTCTTCTCTTTTCGGCCAGTCAGACCCGTTTCTGTGCTTTTTGCTGTGGATTTTGCGCTTTAGTGAAACTGGGGTGATCCAATCTGGTAGTTTTGCTTATAGACTGAAGAGAGTGATGCTATTTAGGGAAGGTGATAATCAAGTCTTTATGTGTATATTTAAAGCGGGAGTTCACCCAATTCCTTTTTTTTTTTCCCTTAGATTCCTGCTCATTTTGTCTAGGGGAATCGGCTATTTGATTTAAAATATGATCCGTACTTACCCGTTTTCGAGATGCATCTTCTTCCGTCGCTTCCGGGTATGGGTCTTCGGGAGCGGGCGTTCCTTCTTGATTGACAGTCTTCCGAGAGGCTTCCGACGGTCGCATCCATCGCGTCACTCGTAGCCGAAAGAAGCCGAATGTCGGTGCGGCTCTATACTGCGCCTACGTTCGGCTTCTTTCGGAAAATCGTGACGCGATGGATGCGACCGTCGGAAGCCTCTCGGAAGACTGTCAATCAAGAAGGAACGCCCAGTGCCGCAGCCCATACCCGGAAGCGGCGGAGAAGATGCATCTCGTAAACGGGTAAGTACTGCACATATTTTAAAACAAATAGCCGATTCCCCTAGACAAAACGAGCATGAAGCGAAGGGGAAAATGTGTAAGGTATGGGTGAACCTCCGCTTTAAGGAAAGATTATTAGTGGGCTTGTTCACTGATTCAGCAAGTTTGTAAACTAATAGACATTAGACATGTGCACACTGAAATATTTTGTTTCGTAATTTCGTTTTCGTCCGAGAAATACATTTATTTAGTTAATTTGTTTTTATTTATTTCGTTTTCCGTTAAAAATGTATTTGTCCGAAAATCCAAATTAAGGTCGAATCTGTCATTGAAGGCTTATGGTGTCTGTCGAATGTTCTAAGGAAAAAAAAAGAAGATTCGACAGAATCTTTAAAAAAAAAAAAAAAATTTGACTCTTCATGTCTCTCTATGTCGAATCTTCATGTCTCTCTATGTCGAATCTTTCCTCTCTAGGTTGAATCTTTTCTCTCTATATCGAATCTTTTCTCTCTATGTCGAATCTTTTCTCTCTATGTCGAATCTTTTCTCTCTATGTCGAATCTTTTCTCTCTATGTCGAATCTTCTCTCTCTATGTCGAATCTTCTCTCTCTATGTCGACTCTTCTTCATGTCTCTATAATGTCGAATCTTTTCTCTCTATGTCGACTCTTCTTCATGTCTCTATAATGACGAATCTTTTCTCTCTATGTCGACTCTTCTTCATGTCTCTATAATGTCAAATCTTTTCTCTCTATGTCGACTCTTCTCCATGTCTCTATAATGTCGAATCTTTTCTCTCTATGTCGACTCTTCTTCATGTCTCTATAATGTCAAATCTTTTCTCTCTATGTCAAATCTTCTTCATGTCTCTATAATGTCAAATCTTTTCTCTCTATGTCGACTCTTCTTCATGTCTCTATAATGTCGAATCTTTTCTCTCTATGTCGACTCTTCTTCATGTCTCTATAATGTCGAATCTTTTCTCTCTATGTCGACTCTTCTTCATGTCTCTATAATGTCGACTCTTTTCTCTCTATGTCGACTCTTCTTCATGTCTCTATAATGACGAATCTTTTCTCTCTATGTCGACTCTTCTTCATGTCTCTATAATGTCGAATCTTTTCTCTCTATGTCGACTCTTCTTCATGTCTCTATAATGTCAAATCTTTTCTCTCTATGTCGACTCTTCTTCATGTCTCTATAATGTCGAATCTTTTCTCTCTATGTCGACTCTTCTTCATGTCTCTATAATGTCGAATCTTTTCTCTCTATGTCGACTCTTCTTCATGTCTCTATAATGTCAAATCTTTTCTCTCTAAGTTGACTCTTCTTCATGTCTCTATAATGTTGAATCTTTTCTCTCTATGTCGACTCTTCTTCATGTCTCTATAATGTCAAATCTTTTCTCTCTATGTCGAATCTTTTCTCTTTATGTAGAATAATATTGGACTAATAGAGTTAAGGTTAGGCACATTTGACCGCAACGAAAACGAAAATAAAGCATTTGTTTATCTCGGATCTTTCGGTTTTCGTTTTCTGTGCTTTCGTTATCGTTTGTTAAAACGATAACGAAAATACCTGAAATTCGGACGAAAATGCATTCGGACGAAAACGAATGCACATGTCTAATAGACATGTGCATTCGTTTTCATACGAAATTTGGGTATTTTCGTTATCCTTTTAACAAACAATAACTAACGTGCAGAATCCGAAATCCGAAAGATCCGACTTAAAAAATGCTTTATTTTCGCTTTTGTTGCTACAACAGTTCGACATACTGTAGATATGAGATTCGAAATGACGCTGACAATAGCGATCTGTGTCTATCGAATCTGCGGTTGAATGTGCCTAACCTAACTCTATTAGTCCAAGATTATTCTACATCGAGAGAAAAGATTCGACTCTATAGAGACAGTGTTGGGGTAGACCATTCAACATGAACGACAAAGATTCAACAAAGCAGCAAAAAACATACAAATGTTGAATCTGTCATTGAAGGCTCATGGTGTCTGTCGAAAGTTCTAAGAAGATTCGACAAGCAGCTAAACTGTACCACGCCGCAATCGTAAATTTTCGGTCAAATGCTCGGCCCACAGGCTATAAAAGAATTTGAATGTTGGTTGACCAGTAATAATAATTTATAAATATAATTATTACTAGTGTCATACAACATTAGAATTCTTCTATAGCTTGTAGGCGGAACATTCGACCGGAAATGTACTATTGCGGCGCCGTGTCCTACAGTTTAGCTGCTCTGTTGAATCTTCTTAGAACATTCGACAGACACCATAAGCCTTCAATTAATTCGGATTTTCTGACAAACTGATTTTTTAACGAAACAAAATTAATAAAAACAAATTTTGGGAGTAACTAAATAAATGTATTTTTCGGACGAGAACGAAATTACGAAACAAAATATTTCATTGTGCACATGTCTATAAACTAATGGGCTCATGACTACAATGGAAAATTCTACATTATTTCTCTTTCAGGAGAGGGCAGCTTTGAAACAAATTGCCAATACTTATGAAATGAGGGATGAAGACTGCACAGGGAACAATGAGGCTCTGGGTGATGAGGCACGTCACTTAAACCATCCTTTTGATATAAACCAGATCAACTTAAAAGACATCTATCATGACCAGGAGTGCTACTTCAAAGACGGTGGCCTTTATCTGACGGTGCCCTTCATCATGTACAAGTTCCAGGGAAATAGAGCAGACAAATACATGGCACTACATCTTAAAGTCTTTATCATTTTGTTGCCCATGTATTGCAATTGTAATGAAGAAAAGATTAGTGGGATAATTAAAGGAGTACCCAGAAAACAACTTTAGGGCAGAAGTGATGTCATGGGCAGGGGTCAGGCTTGGAGCCCAGTAGTGGAAAGGCTCACAGGGAAACCAGCATGATAAATACACTTGCAGGTTACCCAAAGTGTGGGGTCTAAGCACTATCCAGTCTTCACCAGAGCTCCTGATGATGGAGATGAGTTTTGTAGCATGCTGGTGCCAGGTCATGGTCCTCGGGGTAATCCCACCAGGAGGTGAGAAAGCCAGGGTTCAATCAAGCAGAAGTGTAGTCAGTAAACAAGCCAAAGGTTTGAACCAGTGTGTCAGGACCTGTGCTCAAACTTGGAACCTCTTTTGTGTCTGGCATTGATTCTTCTCGTTGAGCTAT
Organism: Rana temporaria; assembly: GCF_905171775.1. Taxonomy (NCBI): domain Eukaryota; kingdom Metazoa; phylum Chordata; class Amphibia; order Anura; family Ranidae; genus Rana; species Rana temporaria. Next base: position 115,206,469 of record NC_053501.1, read on the forward strand.
GGGATGCTGGAAAGCTCTGGCAGCTATTGGACAATCCTGCCTGATCCATTGGACAATTCTGCCTGATCCATTGCACAACCCTGCCTTGTGTCTTGCTTGCTGTTGAACCTTGAACTCCTTGCCCCTCCCATGAGCTTCCCATATAAGCCTTGCCTCTGCACTTCCTGTTGATTATTGTGGTCTGATCCTGCACACTACTTGAGCTACTGCTATTGTTGTTTGGAAACGACTTTGGCTTGTGACCTCGACTACAAAACTCACCTCCTGCATCGACTTTGGCTTGTGAACCCGACTACGAAACCCTCTCCTGCACCAACCTTGGCTTGTGATCCCGACACTAATCATTGGTCTAGCAATTCAGACTTTCCAATCTTTCGCAGACCTGAGAACTGAGCTTGCCTGACATTGTTGGGCATTGGTCTCCACTCATTACAGGTGTTCTCCTAACACAGTGGTTGCAGGTTGGGATCAAGCAGAAGGGTAGTTGAGGACCAAGCCAAAGGTTGGTAACACGTGGAAGTGAAGATACAGACAACAGCAGGAACACAAGGAGCAAGATATTGGCTGGGGAAGAGCACAATAATCTGGCAAACAGGAAGTGCAAAGACATGGCTTAAACAGGAAGTTCATGGGAAGAGCAAGGAGTTCAAGGTTCAAGAGTAACAAGATAAAAAATAGGGTTGTCCAAGGGATCAGGCAAGGAGCTGTCCAGTGGCTTAGTAAGAAGTGTTACTGCTGGATGCAACAGAGGCCTTGGGTTCACATACAGGTCCTGACAAGTGGTCAACTTACCTAAAATCAGGCACCTTAAGTGTGGCCCCTGACATCACTAAAGGGCGACACATAATATTCAGTAAATTTATGTTACAGAGACTGTAGACATGCAACAGGAGATGGCCATAGCCTATGGGGATGGTCAAGGGCTGGAGATGTTACCTGAGACTGCTAGAGATCACAGCCCCCTTGGAAGTCAAAGCTTTCCCAATCCCGCACCCCATGCCTAGTTGGAACCCCTGTTGGTTTTCTTGGTAGAATACCTGCCATTATCACCTAGATAGAAAGTGGTCAGTAATCCACAATCTTACAGTTGTCTCCAGAAAAGGGGGTGAGGTTAAATGTTCAGATGAAAACAACTGTCTAAGTGGTGGATTTTCGTTAATGTGAAGCAGAGGCGTAACTAGAACCTTCAGGGCCCCTGTGCAAGAAACCATAAAGGGCCCCCTTTTTTTCAGCAGGAATGCAGGGGAACACAGTTACGGCATCTCCAGCACTGAATGTATTTAATGGCAAGGGGGGGGGGGGCAGGGTAAAACCACCAGCCACCACTGATGTATGTACTGTCTTTCTTTAGTAAGGCCTAAAAATATTTGCAAAGCTCAATAGCTTAAGCTGAAATTTACACACACAAATAAATGTAGAGCAGTGATTTTTCCTACCTTCCCGTATATAGCTGCATCCTGAGGTTTCAAATACAAAACGAGTGTCTGAAGGGAAACGGCTTCTGCTGTGCTGTCTCTTTCACTAACCCACAGTGCTCCAGGAAGATTGAAACTGGCCCAACCATAATGGCTCCCCAGATTTCCCCACCCCTTATTTCCTAGCTGGCTGTTCACATTACATTTACAAAGAGTGATGTGGAAATGTCCCCCCCTCAACAGCCCCTTTCTCTTCTGTTTTTGCAGCATATACTGTCCTTTTTTGTTATAGTCAGAGCTAAAAATTTGAATGTTTGCAGAGCTCAATAGCTCAAGCTGAAATTTACACACAGACACAACTGAATAAGTTGCTACCCTCACACAAAGCAGTTTGTTTAAAATGCAAAAATGAATGGCGTGTGTAGCAGTTTTGTATATACTGTCTTTATCAGGGCTAAATAATAATACAAAAATTATACAAATTAAAGGTAAAAATTAAATTAAAAATTTGCAATGCTCAATAGCAAAATCTGAAATGTACACATAAACACACAAACCGATGAGTTAGACCCCTTTCACGCGTGGGCATTTTTCAGGGGCTTTAGCGCTAGAAATAGCACATGTAAAGCGTAAAAATGCCTCATCTGCAGTCCCAGTGTGACAGCCCGACTGCTTTCACACACAGGCGGTGTGCTTGCAGGACAGTAGAAAAAGTCCTGCAAGCAGCATCTTTGGGGTGGTTTGCAAGCGCTGTATACGCCGCTACTCCACCACCCCTGCTCATTGGAATGTAAAGTTCTTTGGGCCGCAGCGATACACTGGCACTTTTAACTCCTTTTTAACCCCTTCTAGGGGGGTTAAAAGCGCCCCACACCCACCCAAATAGCAGCACCAAAGCACCACTATAACAGCGGTAAAATGCCGCGAAAACTAGTGGCACTTTACCTCTACCGCCCCCAGCACCCCAGTGTGAAAGGGCTCTTAGAGCAGTGAGTTTTCCCACCTCCCTACACACAGCTGCATCCAAGGCTTCAATTAGAGACAGGGCATCTGAAAAGAAAACAACCTCTGCTGAGGTGTTTTTGTTCACTAACCCACAGTGCTCTGGGAATCCTTTAAAAAAAAGCAGATAGAAGTCAATATAATCATGTATAATTTAAAAATAAATAAAATAAACCCAAATTAATTATAGTTTCTTCCTTTAAAGCCCACCTCCAGGGTCCAAGTAATGCAGCCACCAGGTGTTAGGACTGGTAAACTGCAATGTATGATATTTTTCTTCTTGGGTCTTTATTTTAACAAAGTACTTTTTCTTTTAGCATGCTGGATCGCAAACTCCAAATGTTAAGCAGCCTATACCAAGCAGAGTGAAGGGAACTGCAGGAATGAGCAAGAATCCTCAAGTAAGTCAAGTGATAACAATGTGATCTTATGACTCTCTCTCTATCTATCTATCTATATATACACATACATTCTTTTTTTTTTACAGACACACATATAGACAGCCAAACTGTGTGTGTTTTTTTCCCGATTGTACAGTGGTGATGGAAAGTTTGGGCACCCAGGTAAAAATTTGTATTAATGTCCATAACGAAGCCAAGGAAAGATGGAAAAATCTCCAAAATGCATCAAATTACAGATTAGACATTCTTATAATATGTCAAAAAAAGTTAGATTTTATTTCCATCATTTACACTTTCAAAATTACAGAAAACAAAAAAAACGGCATCTGCAAAAGTTTGGGCACCCTGCAGAGTTAATATCTTGTACTGCCCCCTTTGGCAAGTATCACAGCTTGTAAACGCTTTTTGTAGCCAGCCAAGAGTCTTTCAATTCTTGTTTGAGGTATCTTTGCCCATTCTTCCTTACAAAAGTCTTCCAGTTCTTTGAGATTTCTGGGCTGTCTGTCACGCACTGCTCTTTTAAAGCGGGGGTTCACCCTATAAAAAAATTCTTCTAGCATAAAATTCGGCATAGTAGCGTGAGCTACAGTATGCCTGTCTTAATTTTTTTTATCCCCGTACTCACTGTGTAATCGTACATAGAAGATTCCGACTGCCCACGGGGAATGGGCGTTCCAATCCAGACGGAAGGTGATTGACAGCCGGCTCTGGCGCGTCACGCTTCTCCGGAAATAGCCGAAATAGGCTTGGCTCTTCACGGCGCCTGCGCATAGTCTGTGCGCAGGCGCTGTGAAGAGCCGAGACCTACTCCGGCTGTCTTCGGGGAGCGTGACGTGCCAGAGCCGGCCGTCAATCACCCTCCCTCTTGAAAGGAACGCCCATTCCCCGCGGGCAGTCGGAATCTTCTATGTACGATTACACTGTGAGTACGGGGATAAAAAAATTAAGACAGGCATACTGTAGCTCACGCTACTATGCCTAATTTTATGCTAAAAAGTTGTCCTGCAGGGTGAACCACCGCTTTAAGTTCTATCCATAGATTTTCGATTATGTTGAGGTCAGGAGAGTGTGAAGGCCATGGCAAAACCTTCAGTTTACGCCTCTTGATGTAATCCCCCGTGGATTTTGAGGTGTGTTTAGGATCATTATCCATTTGTAGAAGCCATCCTCTCTTTAACTTCAGCTTTTTCACAGATGGCATCAAGTTACCATCCAAAATTTGCTGATTTTTTTTTTAATCCATTTTTCCTTCTACTCGTGAAATGTTCCCTGTGCCACTGGCTGCAATACAACCCCAAAGCATGATTGATCCACCCCCATGCTTCACAGTTGGACAGAGGTTCTTTTAATTAAATTCTGTGCCCTTTCTTCTCCAAACGTACCTTTGCTCATTCCGGCCAAAAAGTTCTATTTTAACCTCATCAGTCCACAGAACTTGTTTCCAAAATGCATCAGGCTTGTCTATATGTTCATTTGCAAAGTTCAAACGCTGATTTTTGTGGTGAGGACGTAGAAGAGATTTTCTTCTGATGACTCTTCCATGAAGACCATATTTGTACAAGTATCTCTTTATAGTGGAATAGTGTACCACAACTCCAGTGTCTGCCAGATCTTTCTGGAGGGATCGGGCCGTCAAACGTGGGCTTTGAATTGCTTTTCTCACAATCCTGCGAGCTGTTCTGTCTAAAAAAATTCTTGGTCTTCCAGATCTTGCTTTAACTTCCACTGTTCCTGATGACTGCCATTTCTTAATTACATTCCGAACAGAGGATATTGACATTCTGCAGGGTGCCCAAACTTTTGCAGACACCATTTTTTTGTTTTCTGTAATTTTGAAAGTGTAAATGATGGAAAAAAAATCGAACTTTTTTTGACATATTATAAGAATGTCTAATCTGTAATTTGATGCCTTTTGGAGATTTTTCCATCTTTCCTTGGCTTCGTTATGCACATTAATACAAATTTTTTCGATCCCCACTGTAGCCCCTTGATTCTTTGACAAATTATTGATCAAGCCCTGAAAAAGAGGGAGGCATTTTCCCAAAAAGCGTTGGCTACCTCCGATGTTCTTCACTCCACTGTAGCCCTAATCCAGGCTTTTAAGGAAACTCTTTGATTCTTTCACAAACCAATGTTCAATCCCTGAAGAAGAGGAAGGCCTTTTCCCGAAACATGTTGTCTACATCTGATGATCTTGATCAATAAAATGTTTTAAACAAATTTAAAATAAACATTTACACTAAGAGCTCCCAACCACACATCCAGGCAATGATCATCTCGGACAGTTAGAAGGTTCTTAGCCCCATTGTAGCCCTAACCCAGGCTCTTTACGAAAAACCCTTGATTCTTTCACAAACCAATGTTCAAGCCCTGAAGAAGAGGAAAGCATTTTCCCAAAATGTGTTGGCTACCTCCGATGTTCTTTGCCCCATAGCCCTAATCCAGGATTTTTGGACAACTCCTTTGATTCTTTCACAAACCATTGTTCAAGCATTGAAGAAGGGTGAGTCCTTTTCCCAAAACGTGTTGGCTACACCAGATGTTCTTGATCAATAAATGTTTTAAACAAATTTCCAATGATTGTGTGTACTAGGTGCTTTTATTACACGTCCAGGTAATGATCATCTCAGAAAGTTGGATGGTTCTTAGCCCCATTGTAGTCCTACTCGAGTCTTTTTAGGAACCTCTCTGATTCTTTCACAAAACATTGGTCAAGCCCTGAAGGGAGAGAATTTTTCCCTAAACATGTTAGCTACATCTGATGTTCTTGATCAATATTAGTTTTAAACAAATTGTCAAGGAATATTTGTACTAAGTGCTCCTAACCACACATCCAGGTAATAATCATCTCACAAAGTTGGAAGGTTCTTAGCCCTGTTGTAGCCCCTAATCCCGGCTTTTTAGGAAACCACTTGATTTATTCACAAATCATTGTTCAAGCCCTGAAGGAGAGGAAGGCATTTTGCAAAAAGTGTTGGCTACCTCCGAAGTTTTTCTCAACTTGGCCCCAATGTAGCCCTAAGCCAGGCTTTTTAGAAAATGCCTTGATTCTTTCACAAATCATTGGTCAAGCCCTGAAGAAGGGGGAGGTCTTTTCTGACATGTGTTGGCTACATCTGATGTTCTTGATCAATATATATATATTTTTAATTTCCAATGAACATTTGTACTAAGTGCTCTTAACGACACATCCAGATAATGATCACGTCTGAAAATTGAAATGTTCTTAGCCCCATTGTGGACCTATCACAAACCATTGTTAAAGCCCTGAAGAAGAGGGGGGTCTTTTGTGACATGTGTTGGCTACATCTGATGTTCTTGATCAATATATATATTTTAATTTCCAATGAACATTTGTACTAAGTGCTCCTAATGACACATCCAGATAATGATCACGTCTGAAAATTGAAAGGTTCTCAGCCCCCATTGTAGACCTACTCCAGGCTTTTTAGAAAATTCCTTGATTCTTTCACAAATCAGTGTTCAAGCCCTGAAGAAGGGGGAGACCTTTTCCTGAAACGTGTTGGCTACATCTGATGTTCTTGATCATTAAACTGTCAGGGTCAGCAGCTAAGACCACCAGACACGTAGCTACACAGAGGAACTGAGACCAAAGGATACATATATATATATTAAAGTGATATTTATTTACAGTGAGAAATAGCACACAATGAACACCGCAAACCATAAACATAGCACACAGTAAACATAAACCACTCCAGCAAACAAGAACAAGAATAACTAATGAACCTAACTGCTATCTATATACAATATCTACAACATAGGGGACAAAGGCAACAGGAATGCAAGGAAGGGGACACGACTAGGGATGAGCTGAACCCCCCCCCCCCCCCCCGCCCGCTCTGTTTGCACCAGAACCTGCGAACAGACCAAAAGTTTGTGTGAACTTTAGAACCCCATTAAAGTCTATGGGACTCGAACGTTTGAAACCTAAAGTGCTAATTTTAAAGGCTAATATGCAAGTTATTGTCCTAAAAAGTGTTTGGGGACCCGGGTCCTGCTCCTGGGGACATGTATAAATGCAAAATAAAGTATAAAAACTGCAGTTTTTTCAGGAGCAGTGATTTTAAATGACTTTTTATCCTTCAGAAATGACACTTTGTGCAGAGACAGTTCTAAGCATGGGAAACCAGCGCTACTTCACAGGCATAATTTACACACCCCCTAGGTACGAAATTTAAAGGAATATTTAACTTTTATTGTTTCACTTTAAGCATTATTAAATTCACTGCTCCCGAAAAAACTGCCTTTTTTAAAAACTTTTTTTTGCATTGATACATGTCCCCTGGGGCAGAACCCAGGTCCCCAAACACTTTATATGACAATAACTTGCATATAAGCCTTTAAAATGAGCACTTTAGATCTCTCCCATAGACTTTTCCAGGGTGTTCTGCGGCTTTTCGAATTTGCAGCGAACACCCCAAATAGTTTGCTGTTCGGCGAACAGGCAATGTTCGAGTCGAACATGAGTTTGACTCGAACTCGAAGCTCATCCCTAGACACGACTGGGAACAAGAGCATGGAACAAGGCAGAGGGGTGCAGGACGGCTCAGGACACTGGAAGGTTCAGGATAGGTATCAGGTGCAATCTGGTAGCAAGGAGGCAAGCAGACAGGATGGTGACACCCTGGTGGAAGGGCGGAGCAGCCTTAAATATCCACCTGGCAGCTGGAGCCAGGTGTGGTTGATCAGAACCTGCTGGCTACTGGCAGACACCTGCTGGTGGACACTGGAACTGCAGCCCTCTGCAAAGTGAACCCCAGTGCCACCAGCAGGTGAACTCAACCCTGACATAAACATTTTAAACAAATTTCCAATGAACATTTGTAATAAGCCACACATCCTGGTAATGATCATCTCACAAAATTGGAAGGTTCTTAGTTTCATTGTAGCCCTAATCTAGGCTTTTTAGGATACTTTTTGATTCTTTCACAAAACCATTGTTCAAGCCATGAAGAAAAGAGAGGCCTTTTCCTGAAACGTGTTGGGTACATCTGATGTTCTTGCTAATTCAATTTTTAAACAAATTTCTAATGATCTTATGTACGAGGTACTCCTAACCGCACATTTAGGTAATGATAATCTTCGAAAGTTGGAAGGCATGGCTATCATGTTGCTGGTATCAACAGGATCTCTTAATAGAATACTCACTTGCTCCTTTAATGTTGCTCTCTTGGTGGCTTAGATGCAAGATTCTAATGTAGAATCTTGCTCATCAGGGAAGGAGTAGTGGTGGGGCAACACCTCGCTGGTTTGACCAACGAGGGAGAAAACATCAAGAGTGTAACAGCTTTTATGGTGGCCTAACCATTTGACCTTCTCTTTATATTGAAAATAAACAGAGAAAATTAATGTTTTCTGTTTTAGACAATGGAACTACAAGAATCCCAATCCAACGAAACCACCGACAAATCCTTATACAGCACAGTTCTACATGTGAAGGCAAGTTAATCTGAAACAGAAAACCGAAATAGATGAAAATAAAATGCTGTTTGTCAGGGTTTGGAGCACTGAAAAATTAAACCCAACAACAAAAAGCTTACCAGATCTTCCATGTGATGGCTGCATTCGTTTTCTTTTTTCAGTTTTTTTTTATCACCCGGTGATGGTGCCAGTAACACACTTTCTGTCCTAGGAAAACAGCACTCTCGTGCTGTACTGTATCTATGGAGAAGCAATGTTGTCACCCTAGGAAAGGACTAAGGAATATCTGCCTTTCTCCCATAGCGGATGGTTGCTCCTAGTTACTAACATCCACCATATCACCCTGCTGCCAGACTTCCATTATCACACTCATGCCCCGTACACACGCTCGGGATTTCCGACGGGAAAAAGTCAGTCGGGAATCCCGACGGGAAAAAAGAGAGCTGGTGCTCTTTTATTTGCCGGTGGGTTTGGCAGTTTTCCCGTCAGAAAAACTGCGAGGGAGCATACTCACGACCGGGATTCCCGACCAAAAGAGCTCTCCTTGCAGTTTTCCCATCAGAAAACCCGGTCGTGTATACAGGGCATCAGAGACAATGAACAGTTATTTTGCTTTGTTTTTTTTTTTGTTTATTTGGGGATATAACTTGGTTTGGGATATGGGATGCCCATAGACAGTGGCGTATCTAGGGTATGGCAGCCATGGCAAGTGCAAATAACATTAGTAACAAACAAATGGCCCCTGCCTCCACCTATAACTGGCCTTCACAGCAAGGAGCACATGGAAGGGCAACACATGCAAAACAAAGCCAAACAAAATTCCCAGCTCAACTCGCCAACCAGTCTGCTGCTACCAACCGAAGCAGAAAGCGCAGGAGGAATCTGGAGAAGGACTGGAGTCATCTGCCAGAATCTGCTGAATGCTGAGCAGGAGGTTATGCATCGGCACAGTGAGGCACAGGATATGTAGAAGGAGTTCTTCTCTCCAGGGAGGAGAGCAGAGAAAAGCCTCTCCACAGCTGCATGGAGAAGTGCAGGATCTGGTGGAGAAGTTCTGTCTGCCTCTCTGCTGCCAATTGGCAAGACAAGCTAGATATTTAGGCGAAAGGGGCGCAGCTACAGAAGAGGTGGGATGGCCACATGATTTGGATTTGGCCAGTGGGCATTGTGTTTGACACATGTGTACTTGGTGCTCCTAGCCACACATCCAGGTAATGATCCTTTCAATTAGGGATGAGCTTTATGTTCAGGTCGAACATGAGTTTGACTCAAACATTGCCTGTTCGCCAAATAGCAAACAATTTGTGGTGTATGCTGCAAATTCGAAAGCTGTGGAACACCCTTTAAAAGTCTATGGGAGAAATCAAAAGTGCTAATTTTATAATAATGCAAGTTATTGTCATAAAAAGTGTTTGGGGACCCAGGTCCTGCCCCAGGGGACATGTATCAATGCAAAAAAAAAGTTTTAAATATGAAAGTTTTTGCTTTAAGCATTATTAAAATCACTGCTCCTGAAAAAATTGCCACTTTTTTGCATTGATACATGTCCCCTGGGGCAGGACCCGGGTCCCCAAACACTTCTTATGACAATAACTTGCATATTAACCTTTAAAACATTTAAAGGGTGTTCCGCGGCTTTCAAATTTTCAGCGAACACCCCAAATTGTTCGCTATTTGGCGAAGGGGTGAACAGCCAATGTTTGAGTCAAATTTGAGTCATGTTTGACCCGAATATAAAGTTCATTCCTATGAAACAATAAAAGTGAAATATTCCCTTAAATTTCATACCTGGGGGGGTGTCTATAGTATGCCTGTAAAGTAGCGCATGTTTCCCGTGTTTATAACAGTCCCTGCACAAAATTACATTTCTAAAGGAAAAAAAGTCATTTAAAACTACTCGCGGCTATAATGAATTGTCGGGTCCCGGCAATACAGATAAAAGTAATTGAAAAAAAAATGGCACGGGTCCCCCCCTCTCCCAATCCATTACCAGGCCCTTTGGGTCTGGTATGAATATTAAGGGAAACCCCAAACCAAAATAAAAAAAAAATTGCGTAGGGGTCCCCCCCAAATTCCATATCAGGCCCTTCAGGTCTGGTATATTAAGGGTAACACTACGCCAATTTAAAAAAAATGCCGTAGGGTTCCCCCTCAAAATCCATACCAGACCCTTCAGGGTCTGCATTATTAAATTTCTGCTCCTGAAAGAACGGACGTTTTTAAAACTTTTTTTTGCATTGATACATGTCCCCTGGGGCAGGACCCGGGTCCCCAAACACTTTTTAGGACAATAACCTCTTTTAATGTCACTCCCTCACTAGTTATTATGCTGTAGAATCTTGCTCACCACCAAAGAAGCAGTGAAGGGGAAATGCCTTGCTGGTTTGGACAAAGAGGGAGGGATCATTAATAAATTGACAGATTTTAAAGTGACCTAACCATTTGATCTACTTTCTGTATGGAAAATAAATAAGAAAATAAATGTTTTTCTTTTTCCCGCAAAGGAACCCCAAGAATCCCAATCCAATTTTACCACCAGCAACACCTTATACAGCACAGTTTCACAACCGAAGGCAAGTTAAACTGAAACAGAATTTTTTTTATTAAAATAAAATGTTGTTTGCTAAGTTTATTTAGCGCTGAAAAATTAAACCCAACAACAAAAATGTCATCTATTGCAGTATATCAGGCCTTAGGTGTGGAGGCTACGTTAGGGTGAAAATGTTCACTTCCTCTACTGTATCTATGGAGAAGCAATAAGCATTGTTGTAAACCTAGGAAAGGACTAAAGAACACCTCCCTTTCTCCTCATGTCCCATGGAAAGGAGGTGTTCTGTCATCCATAGAGAACTGATAAGAATGCAGCAGAGGCAGAGGCAGAGTCTTTTGTAAGGTTTATCTGCCGGCTATGTTGGGGCCCTTTAAAGGCAAGATCAACAGGTATTTTTGCACACAAGATACAGTATAACCAATACTTCCAATTAGGGTTGTCCTAATACCGATACTAGTATCGGTATCTGTACCGATACCGAGCATTTGCTCCGATGCTTCACCCGATACCTGGGCAGTCAGGGTGATCAGTGCGGTGGGAGAGTTACAAGCACTGATCACCCTGTATAGGTTTCAAAGTCTGACAGCCGGTCTGTTTCTCAGCTTAACCCAGTCCCCCCCATCCCTGCGGCTTTCAGCTGCTTTAGTGAAATCAGCGGTGGTCGGTGCTTGTAACTCTCCCACACACGATCACCGCTGACTGTCCCCACATCCTCCTCCAGTCCCTCTCCGTTCTGCTGCTGTCCCCCCGTCTGTTTCCCCCTTCATGCTGCTGTCCCCCTCCGTTCTCCTCCGTGTCCCCCTCCATGCTGCTCCGTTTCCCCCTCCATGCTGCTCCATGTCCTCCTCTCTTCTGTTCCGTGTCCCCCTCCGTGCTGCTGTCCCCCTCTCTTATGCTTTGTGTACCCCTCCGTGCTTCTGTCCCCCTCTCTTCTGCTCCGTGTCCTCCTATTTTCTGCTCTGTGTCCCCCTCCGTGCTGCTGTCCCCATCTCTTCTCCTCCGAGTCCCCCTCCATGCTGCACTGTGACCTCCTCTCTTCTGCTCTGTGTTTCCCTCCGTGCTGCTGTCCCCCTCTCTTCTGCTTCGTGTCCCCCTCCGTGCTTCTGTCCCCCTCTCTTCTGCTCCATGTCCTCCTATTTCCTGCTCTGTGTCCCCCTCTGTGCTGCTGTCCCCCACTCTTCTGCTCCGTGCCCCCCTCCGTGCTGCTGTCCCCCTCTCTTCTGCTCCGTGTCCCCCTCTGTGCTTCTGTCCCCCTCTCTTCTGCTCCGTGTCCTCCTATTTTCTGCTCCATGTCCACGTCTCTTCTCCTCCGAGTCTACCTCCATGCTGCTCCTTGTCCCCCTCTCTTCTGCTCCGTGTCCCCCTGTCCTTTGCTCCGTGTCCCCCTCCGTGCTGTTCCGTGTCCCCCTCTCTTCTCCTCTGTGTCCCCCTCCGTGCTGCTGTCCCCCTTTGTGCTGCTGTCCCCCCCGATTTGTCAGGATGGAAAGCGGAGGTAGTAGTCGGTAAATCCAGCTTCTTCGTTTTCCGAATGTACAGAGTCGGTGATCACTGACTCTGTCCATTCACACAACTGAAACATCGTAAACTGTGTTTACGATGTTTCAGTTTATGAATGGAGAGGAGCCTCTGTCTTCTCTCCATTCATTTTCAGTGCAGCTGAGGCAGCTGAGAAAGGGACTGGGGAATCCGTGTCCCTAGTCCCTTTCCCTGTCTCAAAGGGGAGATGTCAGAGGTCTGTTAAGACACCTGATATCTCACCAAAGCCTCCCAACAGGGCTGATAAAAAAAAGAAAAAAAGAATTGCAATAAATAAGAAAAAAATATTATAAAAAAATTATAAAAAATAAAAAACACTCTGACATTGTTCACCCCCCCCCCCCAAAAAAGTAAAACATTGTAAAAAATAAATAAAAACAAAAATAAAAAACAAAAAAAAAAAAAAACTACTGACACATGAGATTAAAAAAAAAGTATCAATAATCGGTATCGGCAAGTATTTGAAAAAAGTATCGGTACTTGTACTGGGTCTTAAAAAAGTGGTATCGGGACTGCCCTACTTCCAATGGTATATTTATCAACCTAAATTGAAGCTGGCCCCACTGGGTGCCCCACCATAATGGTTCCCCAGAGTTCTCTTTTCCCCCTGATTTCCCCAGCTGATTGTTCACGTTACATTTATGTAGAGCAGTGCAGACATTTCCTCTTTCACATCTTTTCTCTCTTCTGTTTTTTTTTTTGCTGTATAGGCTTCTAGTAAGAATTGAAACTTATTTTTATTTTAAAATGAGCAGCTGAATAAACATATAAGGTTGTTGTAGAAGATACAGTATGACGGGTCCTCACCAATAAGTTTGGTGATGAGTTAAAGCAGAACTAAACCCATTGATTTAACAGTTTTACGTGCTGGAAATGTAACTGTCACATAGTTGTACTAAGAGGACTTGGTTCCTCTTTGAATATCTACATTTCTAGTAAACCCATGCTCAAGGCAGCAGGTTCACTTAATTGCCCATTGCTCACTTTACATTACTACTACCACTTCCACCACCAACACTCTTAGCTAGATTCAGGTAGGGGCACGCAACGTTAGGCAGGCGTAGCGTATGGCATTTACACTACGCCGCCGTAAGTTAGATAGGCAAGTGCTGTATTCACAAAGCACTTGCCTCCTAAGTTACGGCGGCGTAGCGTAAATTGGCCGGCGTAAGCGCGCCTAATTCAAATGAGGATGAGGGGGGCGTGTTTTATTTATATTAACTGTGACCCGACGTGATTGACATTTTTTACGAACGGCGCATTGCTCCAAAGTACGCCGCAAGGACGCATTGGTTTCGACGTGAACGTAAATTACGTTCAGCCCTAATCACCGACGACTTACGCAAACGACGTAACATTTTCAAATTTCGACGCGTGAACGACGGCCATACTTAACATTGACTAGGCCGGAAAATGCCGGAAAATGGCTTACGTAAACGGCGTATCTTTACTGCGACGGGCGCACGTACGTTCGTGAATCGGCGTATCTAGGCATTTACATATTCTACGCCAAACTCAACGGAAGCGCCACCTAGCGGCCAAAGGGCAGGCCGTCGTATCTTAGATAGGTTTAAGTGTATCTCAGTTTGAGCATACACTTAAACTTAGGACGGCGCAGATTCCGAGTTAGGTCGGCGTATCTACTGATACGCCGGCCTAACTCTCTCTGAATCTGGCTATCTCTCTGCGTTCATCTTCTGGAGCAGTGGCGGATGGTGGCGGATGGTGCTCAAATTTTTTGGGGGGGCGCAAACAAACTGAAAAAAAAAACATCAATTGTCACCACTGTGCCCATTAAAACGCAACCACTGTGCCCATCAAACGCCACCAGTTTGCCCCCTCAAATGCAGCCAGTTTGTCCCCAAATACAGCCTGCCCCCCCCCCCAAATGCAGCCAGTTTCCCCCCAAATGCATCCAGTTCCCCGCCAAATGCAGCCAGTTTGCCCCCCAAATGGATCCAGTTTGCCCCCCAAATGGATCCAGTTTTCCCCCCAAATGGATCCAGTTTCCCCCCAAATGGATCCAGTTCCCCCCCAAATACAGCCAGTGTCCCCATCCAAATACAGCCAGTTTCCCCCCAAATACAGCCAGTCCCCCCCCCCAAATGCAGCTAGTTTCCCTTAAAATGTATCCAGTTTGTCCCCAAATGCAGCCAGTCCCCCCCCCCCAAATGCAGCCAGTTCCCCCTACCCTCAAATGCAGCCAGTTTGTCCCCCAAATGCAGCCAGTTTGTCCCCAAAATGCAGCCAGTTTGTCCCCAAAATGCAGCCAGTTTGTCCCCCAAATGCAGCCAGTTCGTCCCCTAAATACAGCCAGTTTCCCCATCAAATGCAGCCAGTTCGTCCCCGCACTTACCTTCCTCAGGTCAGCGCCGCCGTCCTCCTCTCCACGTTCCCTCGATGTCGCTTCAGCCAATCAGGTGACAACTTTATCCCTGACCTGTCTGGTGTGTTCCTCAGCCTTTATGATGCTGTTTGTTCACTAAGGTTCTCTAACATACCTCTGAGGGCTTCACAGAACAGATGTATTTATACTGAGATTAAATGACCCACAGGTGGACTCTTTTTACTAATTAGGTGACTTCTGAAGACAATTGGTTCCACTAGATTTTAGTTAGGGGTATCAGGGGGCTGAATACAAATACCCCCCCCCCACACTTTTCACATATTTATTTGTAAAAAAAAAAAAAAATGAAAACTATTTATCATTTTCCTTCCACTTCACAATTATGTGACACTGTGTGTTGGTCCATCACATAAAATCCCAATAAAAAACATTTACGTTTTTGGTTGTAACATGAGAAAATGTGGAAAATTTCAAGGGGTGTGAATACTTTTTCAAGGCACCGTATGCACTTGGTATTTTGCGTCATTGGGTCACCATGCTTATTTTTGCTGTTAAGAAGAAGTAAACTTGTAAAATGTTGGTGGTTTATGTCATGCGGCCATTGAAGAAATACGACGTGGTGTAATTTATTAGCTAAGACTTCAGTAACGTATTTGTGCGGCTTTGTGGGGGGGGTCTGAACTTTTATATTATCTTTGCACAAGTTCCTTAGTTACGCAAACGTTTGTTGTTGCTGGGAAAACAAATTCTGCAACTGAAACACAAGCCTCAGCATCTTGTGACTTCCTCCTTTTGTTTTGTTTACTTCTTTTATTTTTTTTGTTTTTTTGTGATATATAGCTCCGTAAATTGCGTGGGCGCTCCGGCAAAATGCCCGGCGCAAGCGCGCGCAATTTAAATGACCCCGTAAGGGACGGGAATCATTTAAATTAGGAGCGTTCCCGCGCCGATCGTAGAGCGCATGCTCCGTCGGGAAACTTTCCCGACGTGCATTGCGGCAAATGGCGTCCAGGGCCATTCACAAATCACTTACGCAAACTACGTAAAATTAAAATTTCGCGACGCGGGAACGACGGGTATACGTAACATTGGCTGCCCCTGCCCAGGGGCAGCCTTACGCAAAAACCGCCGTACGGAAACGACGTAAATTGCATACGCAGGGCTCGCGCAACGTTGTGAATCGGTGTTAGTATGCAATTTGCATACTATACGCTGACCACAACGGGAACGCCACCTAGCGGCCATCGCAAGAATGCAGCCTAAGATATGCGGGCATAAGAGCCTTATGCCACGCAGATCTTAGGCTGCAGTCGGTGTAACGAGGTTCCTGAATCAGGAGCACTCGTTACGCCGGGGCAAGTAAGCAATTGCGCTGTGTAACCTATGGTTACACAGGCGCAATTGCTTCTTGAATCCACACCAATGTTGCGAAGTGGGATTGCTGCCAAGGGCTAACCTGCCTGCAAATGACCGGTTCTCTTAAAAAAAAAAAAAAAAAAATGGGAAGCACTTGACCCGCTTCCCATTGCTTCGAGGTTGAAAGGTCAGTCGTTGGCTCTATCAGCTCCGGTTGAGGGTGTTCCCTTGATTATGCAATGGGCAAAAATTAACATGATTAGTAACACTTACGAGCAGGGAGGGGGGGCTGACAACTCATGGGGCCCCCAGGCAGTGTTGCCAACCGTCTGTATTTTTACGGAAAGTTCATAAAAACGGGCATTCCCCCCCGTTCACAAATGTCCATGGTTGCGGGAATGTGCCAGTAAAAATTTCTGAGATCGGTTCGGCTTGGAACTGCGCATGGAGATTGGAGGCAGGGGGTGATTGGAGGCAGGGGGTGATGATGGCTGCGGTGGCACCGCAGAGGGGGATGGAGGCAGGGGGCAATGGAGGCAGGGGGAGATTGGAGGCAGGGGGTGATTGGAGGCAGGGGGCCTGGGGGAGATTGGAGGCAGGGGGAGATTGGAGGCAGGGGTGATGATGGCTGCGGTGGCACCGCAGAGGGGGGTGGAGGCAGGGGAAAATTGAAAGCAGGGGTGATGATGGCTGCAGTGGCACCGCAGAGGGGGATGGAGGCAGGAGTAGATTGGAGGCAGGGGTAGATTGGAGGCAGGGGGAGATTGGAGGCAGGGGTGATGATGACTGCGGTGGCACTGCAGAAGGGGGTGGAGGCAGGGGGCAATAAAGGCAGGGGGGATTGGAGGCAGGGGGAGATTGGAGGCAGGGGGAGATTGGAGGCAGGGGGTGTTAGTGGCAGGGGGAGATTGGAGGCAGGGGGTGTTAGTGGCAGGGGATGATTGAAGGCAGGGGGTGTTGGTGGCACCGCAGAGGGTGGGGGATGGAGACAGGGGTTGTTGGTGGCACCGCAGAGGGGGATGGAGGCAGGGGACGATGGAGGCAGGGGGTGATTGGAGGCAGGGGGCCTGGGGGAGATTGGAGGCAGGGGGGAGATTGGAGGCAGGGGGTGTTGGTGGCACCGCAGAGGGGGATGGTGGCATCGCAGAGGGTGGGGATGGAGACTGGGGTTGTTGGTGGCACAGCAGAGGGGGATGGAGGCAGGGGACGATGGAGGCAGAGGACCCGGGGGAGATTGGAGGCAGGGGGAGATTGTGGCACCGCAGAGGGGGATGAAGGCGGGGGTGTTGGTGGCAGAGAGGGATGGAGGCAGGAGTACTTGTTTGTAGCCTAAATACTGAAATTTGCACCTAAAAATGTAATTTAGTAACTTTTGTGAAATGCCAGTAAAACATGGTAAGTTGGCAACACTGCCCCCGGGCAATAGGAGATTATGGGGCCTCCGGGATATGGGAGATTATGGGGCCCCCTGGCAACAGGAGATCATGGGGCCCTCAAGCAATGGGATATTATGGGGCCCCCAGGCAATAGATTATGGGGCCACACAGTATACATACACACAGAATACACATACACACACTGAGAAGGTACTGGAGAGGCGGGGCAGCTATAATCTTGGGATTTTTAGACCAAAAGGATGTCAGTAAGGGACCTTTCAGGGACAGATTGGTTCCACTAGATTGTAGTTAGGGGTATCAGAGTAAAGGGGGCTGAATACAAATGTCCCCCCCCCACACACTTTTCATATATTTATTTGTAAAAAAAAATTGAAAACCATTTATCATTTTCCTTCTTGCCCCTGGTGCCCAACCTACTGCCATTGGGTGTTTGCCATGCTGTGGTTCAACCCCAGCATTTTTCAGTGCTGATGACCGTATAATACCAAAGACATTTTCTATGTATTACAGCAAAAGAACAACCAAACCAAACAACCTGGTCCAAGCAAAGGGAATCTTTCAAACGCTCCAATGAAACCCACCCGCCAAATGTTAGAATCACCCATGGTATGTAGCTACGTAAAAAATGGCATGGTCATGTGCGTTTTGTAAAGCTAATAGAGATATTTCAAAACCTTCAGTACAATCACATTATGTACAGAGGCAACAGTAAAAATTAACACAGCCTATTATTATATTTAGGGGGGGGGGGGGGGATACCTTACCTATGGCTGAGCATTCCCGAAGTAAATGGACTTCCAACTCAAATGGGTTTTCAAGAGACAATTAGGATACCCAGCCTCCTTACCACCTGGCTAGGAAGCTGGTGCTTCATCTCAGCCCTTGGTGCCCAACCTACTGCCATTTGGTGCTTGCCATGCTGGCCTTAAACCCCAGCATTTCATAGTGCTGATGGCCATGAAACTCAAATGAGTTTTCAAGAGATAATTAATACACCCAGTCTCCTTACTACTTGGCCAGAAAGTTTGTGCTTTATCTAGGCCCATCCTGCTGCCATTTGGTGCTTACCATGCTGGCTTTATCTAGGCTCCGGTGCCTAACCTACTGCCATTTGGTGCTTGCCATGCTGGCTTTATCTAGGCCCCTAGTGCCCAACCTACTGCCATTTGGTGCTTGCCATGCTGGCTTCATCTAGGCCCCAGGTGCCCAACCTGCTGCCATTCGGTGCTTGACATGCTGGCTTTATCTAGGTTCCTGGTGCCCAACCTGCTGCCATTTGGTGCTTGCCATGCTGGCTTTATCTAGGCCCCTGGTGCCCAACCTACTGCCATTTGGTGCTTGCCATGCTGGCTTTATCTAGGCCCCAGGTGTCCAACCTGCTGCCATTTGCTGCTTGCTATGCTGGCTTTGTCTAGGCCCCTGGTGTGCAACCTGCTGCCATTTGGTGCTTGCAATGCTGGCTTTATCTAGGCTCCTGGTGCCCAACCTACTGCCATTTGGTGCTTGCCATGCTGGCTTTATCTAGGCCCCTGGTGTCCAACCTGCTGCCATTTGCTGCTTGTAATGCTGGCTTTGTCTAGGCCCCTGTTGTCCAACCTGCTGCCATTTGCTGCTTGCTATGCTGGCTTTGTCCAGGCCCCTGGTGTGCAACCTGCTTCCATTTGGTGCTTGCAATGCTGGCTTTATCTAGGCCCCTGGTGCCCAACCTACTGCCATTTGGTGCTTGCCATGCTGACTTTATGTAGGCCCCTAGTGCCCAACCTGCTGCCATTTGGTGCTTGCCATGCTGGCTTTATCTAGGCTCCTGGTGCCCAACCTGCTGCCATTTGGTGCTTGCCATGCTGGCTTTATCTAGGCCCCTGGTGCCCAACCTACTGCCATTTGGTGCTTGCCATGCTGGCTTTATCTAGGCTCCTGGTGCCCAACCTACTGCCATTTGCTGCTTGCTATGCTGGCTTTGTCTAGGCCCCTGGTGTGCAACCTGCTACCATTTGGTGCTTGCAATGCTGGCTTAATCTAGGCTCCTGGTGCCCAACCTGCTGCCATTTGCTGCTTGCTATGCTGGCTTTGTCTAGGCCCCTGGTGTGCAACCTGCTACCATTTGGTGCTTGCCATGCTGGCTTTATCTAGGCTCCTGGTGCCCAACCTACTGCCATTTGGTGCTTGCTATGCTGGCTTTATCTAGGCTCCTGGTGCCCAACCTGCTGCCATTTGGTGCTTGCCACGCTGGCTTTATCTAGGCCCCTGGTGCGCAACCTACTGCCATTTGGTGTTTTCCATGCTGGAGTTGAACCCCAGCATTTTGTAGTGCTAATGACCCTATAATACTGAAGTAATTTTCTGTGTATTGCAGCAAAAGAACAACCTAGTCCAAGCAATGGGAATCCTTCAAAAGTTCTGATGACCCTATAATACCTCTGTCAATGGCCATCAAACTCAAATGAGTTTTCAAGGGATAATTAAGGCCCCCAGTCTCCTTACTACTTGGCCAGAAAGTTTGTGCTTTTTCGCAGCCCCTAGTGTCCAACCAGCTGCCATTTGGTGCTTGCCATGCTGGTCTTGACCCCCAGCATTTCATAGTGCTGATGACCCTATAATACCTCTGAATACCTCTGTCAATGGCCATCAAACTCAAATGAGTTTTAAAGGGATAACTAAGGCATCCAGTCTCCTTGCTACCTGGCCAGGAAGTTTTTGCTTTTTCTCGGCCCAACTTGCTGCCAATTTGGTGCTTGCCATGCTGGCCTTGAACCCCAGAATTCCATAGTCCTGATCACCCTATAATACCTCTGTAAGTGGCCTTTAAATTCAAAAAGGTTTCATGAGAAAGTTAGGACACCAGGGTCCCTGCTACCTGGCCAGTACATTTTTGCTCTATCTAGGCCCCTGATGCCAAACCTGCTGCCATTTGGTGCTTGCCATGATGGCCTTGAACCCCAGCATTTTACAGTGGGATTCCGATGACCCTATAATACCTCTGACGTTTGTTGTGTATTGAAGCAAAAAATATATATATACAAGGCCTATAATGCTTCAAAAATGACTCTATAGTCACACGTTCTTTGTGTATTGCAGGACAAAAATGAACAGAAGTCTTCATCAGAAAGACCCAATGGGAATTGTTCAAATTCTCCATTGGAATCATGTTATGCAGAGGTGCAACTACCGAAGGTGAGAGTCCACACAGCCTGTCTATATAGTTATGAGAATAATATACAGCATAATCTAATATTTAACCACTTAACCCCCGGACCATATTGCTGGTCAAAGACCAGAGCACTTTTTGCGATTCGGGACTGCGCCGCTTTAACTGACAATTGCGCGGTCGTGCGACGTGGCTCCCATACAAACTTGGCGCCCTTTTTTCCCCACAAATAGAGCTTTCTTTTGTTGGTATTTTATCACCTCTGCGGTTTTTATTTTTTGCGCTATAAACAAAAATAGAGCGACAATTTTGAAAAAAAATAATATTTTTTACTTTTTGCTGTAATAAATATCCCCCAAAAATATATAAAAAAACATTTTTTTCCCTCAGTTTAGGCCGATATGTATTCTTCGACCTATTTTTTGTTAAAAAAAATCGCAATAAGCGTTTATTGATTGGTTTGCGCAAAAGGTATAGCGTTTACAAAATAGGGGGTATTTTTATGGCATTTTTATTAATATATTTTTTTTACTAGTAATGGCGGCGATCAACGATTTTTTTTTGGTACTGCGACATTATGGCGGACACTTCGGACACTTTTGACAAATTTTTGGGACCATTGGCATTTTTATAGCGATCAGTGCTATAAAAATGCATTGGATTACTATAAAAATGCCACTGGCAGTGAAGGGGTTAACACTAGGGGGCGGGGAAGGGGTTAAGTATGCCTGGGTGTGTTCTTACTGTGGGGGGGGGTGGCCTCACTAGGGGAAACACTGATCTTCTGTTCATACGTTGCACGCGCCCCTAGTGGCCGCTCGAGGAGCGGACGTATAGCTACGGGCTCTCGCCCAGAAGAGCCGACCTGCCGCCGTATAATGACGGTGGCTGGTCGGCTAGTAGTTAAGGGTAGGTGGGCATTGAACTAACACAAAAAAGGGAAAATTAGGGTGCATGGATTCCCCAATGAATAACCAAGATGTTTTGATAACGATTGATTTCCTGACACAATTCTCAGGACGAAACCCATTCTGCCGTTTGACCCAAATCAATGGGAGTATGCAGAGCGCTGAGAAACACACTGCAACCTCACCTTTCAGCATTCAGCCAACAAAAAGAAGGGATTTTATTGCCAGCACAGCTTTATAAACACCATGACATCATTCACATGAACACACTGATTGGTCAGTCCATATATGGCTTCTTCCTGTTTATTCTTGGCATGCTGCACACGTTTCAAAGTCTTTGGGGGCCATCTTTCTTTCAGACGATGGTGGGGGGCTATGGGAGGAGCTGTTTAGGAGTGCAGTAGAAGGGGGGGGGTTTCCTCTTGCAAGTCCATATTTGTTCTTTCCACGGAAGGGGCTTTGAAATGAAACCATTTAGGAATGCAGTAGGAGGGAGGGGGGATCGAGTGAGAATGAGGAGTGAGTGGGGGTTTGAACACATCTGAATAACTCTCCGTTGTCTCTTTTTCCAATGTTGAATTGTAACTTTAAAAACATCGTGGGCCAGATTCTCCGAAGAGTTACGACGGTGTATCTCAGGAAACACCGTCGTATCTCTGTTTCTGAGCCCGGGTATCTATGCGAGTGATTCCTAGAATAATTTTCGCATAGATACGGCGTAGATCCGACAGGTGTAAGTCACTTACACCGTCGGATCTTAGATGTAATGCAACGCCGGCCGCTAGGTGGCGTTTACGTTCAGTTCTCATTTGACTTCGCAAATGAGCCTGATACGCCGATTCCCGAACGAATTTGCGTTGCGTACTCGTCGCTTACGTCGTTTCCGTAAGCGTAAGGTTACTCCTGCTATATGAGGGGTAACCTTACGCCAGTCCGCCGTATGCCATGTTAAGTATGGCGTCGGGTCCGCGACGTCTTTTTCCGTCGGTTACGTCGTTTTCCTAAGTCGTTCTTGAATATAACTTTACGTCAATGATGCCGACGTGAGCATCATTGACGTTTTCCATCGTGAGCTGGAACATGCGCACTGGGCTATTTTTTAGCCCGGCGCATGC
The DNA here is from genome assembly GCF_905171775.1 of Rana temporaria. Lineage (NCBI taxonomy): Eukaryota > Metazoa > Chordata > Amphibia > Anura > Ranidae > Rana > Rana temporaria. The sequence continues at coordinate 115,229,087 of NC_053501.1, forward strand.
GCAGTTCAATCAACATGGGGGCGCGCTTAATTTGAATACAAGCCGCCCCCTTTGAATTACGCGGCCATACGCCAATTACACTACGCCGCCGCAAATTACGGAGCAAGTGCTTGGAGAATACAGCACTTGCTCCAGTAAGTTGCGGCGGCGTGGTGTAAATGGCTAACGCTACGCCGCCGCAGATTCTACGAGAATCTGGCCCCATATCTGATATAAACTTCTCAAGGATAACAAACACTTGGAATATATACCTTCATACATGCATATATAGGTAATGAATATAAAAACAAATAAACAATATAAGGAAAGAAAAACAACATTTGAGTGATTCTAAAAAAAGAATTAGCTTAACACAAAATAGCATAGAACAAAATATTCATTTTATTTCACGTCCATCACAGTTTGCGTTTCATCCTGGCAGTGTTGGGGGGGTACACTGCGCCGTCCTGAAATGTGAGATCTTCCTCCTCCAACTACCTGATGATCCGTGAACACCAGATTGTGGTCATGTGACTATACAAGATGGAGATTCCCAACTCCACCCATAAGAGGGTTGGGGCATTGTAATTATACCCCAGAAGTTTTATGGCAGAAAAATAATATTCATATCCCCGTGTACAGAGCAGATAAAGATCTGGGGGAGGTTACACAGAAAAGGTGACAAGGGGTTGCAGTCCCGCCCACAGACCTTGTTGAAGGCTTGCTTGATTTGGTTGCAGTGGATTATGGAATCATTCTAACCCTAACACTAAGTAAACCTGATTGTAATACATTTGCAGTACCCCGAGCTCCCTGTAACCCAAATACTAATTATTTGCTGTAACACTGACCTTAAAGCGGAGTTCCACCCAAAAATTTAACTTTCGCTCCCCCCCCCCCCTCCGGGCACACGCTCGTCCCCCGTTCGCCCCCGACTCCCGTGTGCGTGCCCGGCGGGCGCGATAGCCGCCGGGCACACGCGATCGCTCGTTACAAGCGGGCGAGGACCGGAGGCACATCAGACCATCAGTCAGCTTCGGACCGTTCTCATCGGATGGACTGATCGTGTGTACGAGGCTTAACTCACCCTGAAACCCCAACACTAACCCTCCCTGTGACCTCAACACTAACCCTCCCTGTAACCCTAACACTAACCCTCCCTGTAACCCTAACACTAACCCTCCCTGTAACTTCAACACTAACCCTCCCTGTAACTTCAACACTAACCCTCCCTGTAACTTCAACACTAACCCTCCCTGTAACCCCAACACTAATCCTCCCTGTAACCCTAACACTAATCCTCCCTGTAACCCCAACACTAACCCTCCCTGTAACCAGGGCCGGACTGGGAATGAAAACCAGCCCTGGAAATAATTTCATACCAGCCCCATAACATTATTATACCAGCCCCACAGCATAACGTCAGAGAGAGAGAGAGGGGGGTGCAACAATATGAGAGAGAGAGAGAGAGAGAGAGAGAGATGCAATGCTCTGCAGGCCAAAACAACTATAAATGCACATTTATTTTTACCTGAAAAATAAAAAATTAATAAAAAATCCACGAGAGAGAGAGAGACAGAAAGGGGACTGCAATGGTGAGAGAGAGGGTGCATTGCTCTGTAGGCCAAAACACTTATAAACACAAATTTTTACCTGAAAAAAAAAGTTTGATTAAAAAAAAAAAAAAGAAATCCACGAGAGAGAGCCAAAGAGGGGCTGCAATGGTGAGAGAGAAAGGGAGGTGCAATGCTCTGCAGGCCAAAACAAATTATAAATGCACATTTTTATTTAAAAATAAATCCATGAGAGAGCAAGAGGGGCCGGGGGGGCCATGGTGAGAGAGAGAAAGAGGGGTGCCATGGTGAGAGAGAAAGGGGGGTGCAACAGTGAGAGAGGGTGCGCAACGGTGAGAGAGAGGGTGCTCAACAGTGAGAGAGAGGGTGCGCAGCGGTGAGAGAGAGGGTGCGCAGCGGTGAGAGAGAGGGTGCGCAGCGGTGAGAGAGAGGGTGCGCAGCGGTGAGAGAGAGGGTGTGCAACGGTGAGAGAGAGGGAGTGCAATGGTGTGAGAGAGAGGGAGTGCAACGGTGTGAGAGAGAGAGAGGGTGCAACGGTGTGAGAGAGAGAGAGTGAAACGGTGAGAGAGAGGGTGCAACGGTAAGGGGGAGGGTGCAACGGTGAGTGGGAGCATGCAACGGTGAGTGGGAGCGTGCAACGGTGAGAGAGAGAGTGAGAGTGCAACGGTGAGAGAGTGAGAGTGCAACGGTGAGAGAGTGCAATGGTGAGAGAGAGAAAGAGGGGTGCCATGGTGAGAGAGAAAGGGGGGTGCAACAGTGAGAGAGAGGGTGCGCAGCGGTGAGAGAGAGGGTGCGCAGCGGTGAGAGAGAGGGTGCGCAGCGGTGAGAGAGAGGGAGTGCAACGGTGTGAGAGAGAGAGAGGGTGCAACGGTGTGAGAGAGAGAGAGGGTGCAACGGTGTGAGAGAGAGTGAAACGGTGAGAGAGAGGGTGCAACGGTAAGGGGGAGGGTGCAACGGTGAGTGGGAGCATGCAACGGTGAGTGGGAGCGTGCAACGGTGAGAGAGAGAGTGAGAGTGCAACGGTGAGAGAGTGAGAGTGCAACGGTGAGAGAGTGCAATGGTGAGAGAGAGTGAGAGAGTGCAACAGTGAGAGAGAGAGTGAGAGTGCAACGGTGAGAGAGAGAGAGCAACGGTGAGAGAGTGCAACGGTGAGAGAGAGAGTGAGAGAGTGCAACGGTGAGAGAGTGAGAGAGTGCAACGGTGAGAGAGAGAGAGAGTGAGAGAGTGCAACGGTGAGAGAGAGCAACAGTGAGAGAGAGAGTGCAACGGTGAGAGAGAGAGCAACAGTGAGAGAGAGAGAGCAACAGTGAGAGAGAGAGTGCAACGGTGAGAGAGAGAGAGAGAGTGAGAGTGCAACGGTGAGAGAGAGAGTGAGAGTGCAACGGTGTGAGAGTGCAACGGTGAGAGAGTGAGAGTGAGAGTGCAACGGACGAGAGAGGGGGGTAGCAAAGGTGACAGAGGGGGGGTGAACCATGCTATGGTGAGAGTCTGAGAGACTCTCACCATAGCATGGTGCACCCCCCCCTTTCTCTGTCACCTTTGCTACCCCTGCAAAAATTGTAATCTGTATAATAATCTCTCTCTCACCATTGCATGGTGCACCTACCCACCCCCCCTCCTCCCGAGATTATTGTACAGATTACAATTTGCAGGGGTAGCAAAAGCGACAGAGGGGGGGGCACCATGTAGAGGGGGAGGGGGGCACCATGCAATGCCTGGTGAGAGAGAGGGAGAGATTGTTATAAAATTACAATATTCAGGGGCAGCAAAAGTAGGTGACACTGACAGAGAGAGGAGAGGGGGGGCCCGGGGGGGCTGCTCCGTGCAATGGTTCATTATACTGTAATTTGCAATTTATGTGTTCACCTGACCTGAGTTCCTGTGCTCCAACTCCGAGGGCGGCCGACGCCATTCACTCCTCCTGTGCCCTCACTTGTGACCTCCCTGCAGACAGACATAGTGGGCGGGGCTGGCGCCGCACAGGCAGATGGAAGTTGGAAGGGGAGATAGAACAGAAGAACCACAGCGTTCTGACGTTCTCCTGCTCGGCTCCTCCCCGCAAGGGTGACATGATCACGCTGATTCCTCCGCAGGCGTAGGATCCGATGAAAAGGAAAGTGTGGCGGCCGCAACCCGCCGGCCAGTCGCTTCTTTTCCTGACATGCATGACAGTGATGACACGGCGACACGGCAATCTATCCCTCCCTGCATAATTTATAAAGTGCGATGGCCGCGGCTGTGGCGATGGCGGCCGCAGCCCGCCGCTGTGTTAGCTGTAAGCGAGACAAAAGCAGCCTCAGGGCACTGAATGCAGGCGGCCTACCGGGAATTTTCCCGGGATCCCGGTAGGCCAGTCCGGCCCTGCCTGTAACCCCAACACTAACCCTCCCTGTAACCCCAACACTAACCCTCCCTGTAACCCCAACACTAACCCTCCCTGTAACACTAACCCTCCCTGTAACCCCAACACTAACCCTCCCTGTAACACTAACCCTCCCTGTAACCCCAACACTAACCCTCCCTGTAACCCCAACACTAACCCTCCCTGTAACCCCAACACTAACGCTCCCTGTAACCCTAACACTAACCCTCCCTGTAACACTAACCCTCCCTGTAACCCCAACACTAACCCTCCCTGTAACCCCAACACTAACCCTCCCTGTAACCCCAACACTAACCCTCCCTGTAACCCCAACAATAACCCTCCCTGTAACCCCAACACTAACCCTCCCTGTAACCCCAACACTAACCCTCCCTGTAACCCCAACACTTTCTCTCCCTGTAACCTCAACACTAACCCTCCCTGTAACCCCAACACTAATCCTCCCTGTAACCTCAACACTAACCCTCCCTGTAACCCCAACACTAACCCTCCCTGTAACCCCAACACTAACCCTCCCTGTAACCCTAACACTAACCCTCCCTGTAACCCCAACACTAACCCTCCCTGTAACCCCAACACTTTCTCTCCCTGTAACCCTAACACTAACCCTCCCTGTAAACACACAGCTCCCGGTCCTGTCAGGGGGAGAAATGCCTGACCGTGTATGTACAATGTATGAACAGAGATCTGTCATTTCCCTCAGTCAGTCCACCCCCCTACAGTTAGAACACACCCAGGGAACATACTTAACCCCTTCCCCGCCCCCTAGTGTTAACCCCTTCACTGCCAGTGGCATTTTTATAGTAATCCAATGCATTTTTATAGCACTGATCGCTATAAAAATGCCAATGGTCCCAAAAATGTGTCAAAAGTGTCCGCCATAATGTCGCAGTACTGAAAAAAAAAATCGCTGATCGCCGCCATTACTAGTAAAAAAAAATATTAATAAAAATGCCATAAAAATACCCCCTATTTTGTAAAGGCTATGGGCCAGATCCACGTAGCTCGACGCATGTTTACGTCCGGCGTAGCGTATCTCAGATACACTACGCCACCGTAACTTTCAGTGTATTTCCCGTATCCACAAAGAATTTGAGCCGTAAGTTACGGCGGCGTAGTGTAAATGTGTCGGCGTAATGGCGCACAATTCAAATCACTAAGTTGTGGGCGTGTTTTATGTTAATACGTCTTGACCCGACGTAAATGACGTTTTTTTTGAACGGCGCATGCGCCGTCCATGGGGGTATGCCAGTGCGCATGCTCCAAATTAACCCGCAACAAGCCAATGCTTTCGACGTGAATGTAATTTCTACGCAAAGCCCTATTCGCAAACGACGTAAACGACGTAAAATTCGACGCTGGCCCGACGTCCATACTTAACATTGAGTACGCCTCATATAGCAGGGGTAACGTTAGGCCGAAAAAAGCCTTACGGAAACGTCGTAAAAAAATGCGCCGGCCGGACGTACGTTTGTGGATTGGCGTATCTAGCTAATTTGCATACTCGACGCGGAAATTGACGGAAGCGCCACCTAGCGGCCATCGTAAATATGCGCCTTAGATCCGACGGCGTACTAAGACGTACGCCAGTCGGATCTAGCACAGCTTCAGACGTATCTTGTTTTGTAGATACAAAACAAAGATACGCCGGAGCAACCTAGAAGTTACACGGCGTATCAATAGATACGCCAGCGTAACTTCTTTGTGGATCTGGCCCCATAACTTTTGCGCAAACCAATCAATAAACGCTTATTGCGATTTTTTTAAAGAAAAATAGGAGAATGCATATCGATCTAAACTGAGGAAAAAAATAATTTTTTTATATATTTTTGGGGGATATTTATTATAGCAAACAGTAAAAAATATTGCATTTTTTTCAAAATTTTCGCTCTATTTTCTTTTATAACGCAAAAACTAAATACTGCAGAGGTGATCAAATACCACCAAAAGAAAGCTCTATTTGTGGGGGAAAAGGACGCCAATTGTTTGGGAGCCACGTCGCACGACCGCGCAATTGTCAGTTAAAGCGACGCAGTGCCGAATCGCAAAAAGTGCTCTGGTCTTTGACCAGCAATATGGTCCGGGGGGTTAAGTGGTTAAAGAATAAAATAGAATAGGCTAGAAAAGGATAGAATAGAACAGAATAGAAATGGAAATAAAAGAATAGAATAGAAAAAATAAAATAGAATAAAAAAGAACAAACTTAGTTGTCTTCGATTCTAAAATAACTAGTATGCTAACCGAATCTGAATAAACTAAACTAATTCCAAAAACAAATCATTCTAATAAAACAAATATGACTAATACATCTGAAACAAAATACTTGCACATCTCTCTATACTGCATGATCTAACATTTTATGGGTAGGTAGTAGGGTTGCCACCTTTTCTTCAAGTCAAACCCGAACACTTTAGCGGCCCACTGCAATTTTTTTTTATAGTATAGCCTATACATATATTTTGCTATTAAACACCATTTCTGATCATATGAAGTTAATACCAAGAGTTCCCCTTTACATCAAAGTCCTCAGAGTTCCCCTTTACATCAGAGTCCTCAGAGTTCCCCTTTACATCAAAGTCCCCAGAGTTCCCCTTTACATCAGAGTCCTCAGAGTTCCCCTTTACATCAAAGTCCTCAGAGTTCCCCTTTACATCAAAGTCCTCAGAGTTCCCCTTTACATCAGAGTCCTCAGGGTTCCCCTTTTACATGTGAATTCGCAGAGTTCCCTTTCACTGTAAGGGCGGACTCTGCAGACTCTGATGTAAGGGGGAACTCTGGGGGCTCTAACATAAGGGATGCTCTGGAAACCATGATCTAAGGGGGAACACTGGGAACTCTGATATACAGGAGGACTCTGATGTAAGGGGGAACACTGTGGCCTCTGGTGTAAAGGGGAACTCTGATGTAAGGGGGAACACTGAGAACTCTGATGTACGGAGGAGACTCTGATGTAAGGGGGAAAGCTGTGGCCTCTGGTGTAAAGGGGAACTCCGATGTAAGGGGTACTCTGAGAACCCTGACTCACCTTTGTGTACTTAATCAGAGTCGGGAGAGAAAAGGGAGAGGGGGGGGAGACATTCACAGACAGGGATGGATGGTGAGCTCACTCACCCCCTGGCAGTCAGCACCTCTCATCCAGATGTATCTGAGGCTGCTGGACTTCAAATTTCCAGCCCCAACTTTCCTTTTCTGAGGCACAGCACTGAGGATTGGAGTGTGGGCAGACACAGAGGGGATGGTGTGGGGGGGGGGGGGGATAGGTGTAGATCGAGCCCTCTCTCAGGCAGTGTGAAAGAGACAACTGCAGCCATAAACCCTGCTGGCAAGCCATAGTCCAGGCTAAATAATGTGTCCGGTTTTCAGGCTTTCTGAAACCCGGACACATGATTCCAAACCCGAACTGTCCGGGTGAATCCTGGACAGGTGGCAACCCTAGTAGGTAGTCATGGGAAAAAAAACACACAAGGCCTATAATGCTTAAAAAATGACATTATAGTCGCATTTTCTTTGTGTATTGCAGGACAAAAGTTACCAACAGGCTCCATTGGAATCGTGTTATGCGGAGGTGCAACTCCCGAAGGTGAGAGTCCACACAGCCTGTCTATATAATTATGAGAATAATATACGGCATAATCTAATATTTAAGGTTAGGTGAGTATTGAACTAACACCAAAAAAATTCAGGAAGGAAAATTGGGGTTCATGGATTCCCTAATGCCTGACCAGGATGTTGGGGGTACACTGCACCGTCCTGAAATGTGAGATCTTCCTCCTGCAACTACCCGATGGTCAGTGATCACCAGATTGTGGTCATGTGACTATACAAGATGGAGATTCCCAACTCCACCCATAGGAGTGTTGGTGCATTGTAATTACACCCCTAAAGTTTTATACCAAAAAAATAATATTCGTATCCCCGTGTTGAGAGTGGATGAAAGATCTGGGGGAGGGTACCCCGAAAAGGTTGCAGTCACACCCACAGGCCTTGTTAAAGACTTGCTTGATTTGGTTGCAGTGGATTATGGAATAATTCTAACCCTAAGACCCCTTTTCACACTGGGGAGCTTTTTTAGGCATTTTAGCGGTAAAAATAGTGCATGAAAAGCGCCTCTCAATGGGCTTTCACACTGGAGCGGTGCACTTGCAGGACGGGGAAAAAAAAAGTCCCGCAAGCAGCATCTTTGGGGCGGTGCTGGAGCAGTGTATACATTGGAATGAATGGGCACCGCTTCTGAAGCGCCCTTTCTTGGGGGTTAATAACACCCGCTACCACCCGAAGAGCCCCCCCGTAACAGCGGCAAAGCGCCGCTTAAACATGCAGCCCTTTACTGCTGATGTCGGCACTGCCCCAGTGTGAAAAGGGCCTAAGTGAACCTGATTAGTTTCTGTAAAACTGACCTAATCTTAACCCTCCCTGTAGCTCTAACACTAACCCTCCCTGTAACCCCAACACTAACCCTCCCTGTAACCCCAACACTAACCCTCCCTGTAACCCCAACACTAACCCTCCCTGTAACCCCAACACTAACCCTCCCTGTAACCCCAACACTAACCCTCCCTGTAACCCCAACACTAACCCTCCCTGTAACCCAACACTAACCCTCCCTGTAACCCCAACACTAACCCTCCCTGTAACCCCAACACTAACCCTCCCTGTAACCCCAACACTAACCATCCCTGTAACCCCAACACTAACCCTCCCTGTAACCCCAACACTAACCCTCCCTGTAACCCCAACACTAACCCTCCCTGTAACCCAACACTAACCCTCCCTGTAACCCCAACACTAACCCTCCCTGTAACCCCAACACTAACCCTCCCTGTAACCCTAACACTAACCCTCCCTGTAACCCCAACACTAACCCTCCCTGTAACCCCAACACTAACCCTCCCTATAACCCCAACACTAACCCTCCCTGTAGCTCTAACACTAACCCTCCCTGTAACCCCAACACTAACCCTCCCTGTAACCCCAACACTAACCCTCCCTGTAACCCAACACTAACCCTCCATGTAACCCCAACACTAACCCTCCCTGTAACCCCAACACTAACCCTCCCTGTAACCCCAACACTAACCCTCCCTGTAACCCCAACACTAACCCTTCCTGTAACCCCAACACTAACCCTCCCTGTAACCCCAACACTTTCTCTCCCTGTAACCCCAACACTAACCCTCCCTGTAACCCCAACACTTTCTCTCCCTGTAACCCCAACACTTTCTCTCCATGTAACCCCAACACTAACCCTTCCTGTAACCCCAACACTAACCCTCCCTGTAACACTAACCCTCCCTGTAACCCCAACACTAACCCTCCCTGTAACCCCAACACTAACCCTTCCTGTTACCCCAACACTAACCCTCCCTGTAACACTAACCCTCCCTGTAACCCCAACACTTTCTCTCCCTGTAACCCCAACACTAACCCTCCCTGTAACCCCAACACTAACCCTCCCTGTAACCCAACACTAACCCTCCCTGTAACCCCAACACTTTCTCTCCCTGTAACCCCAACACTAACCCTCCATGTAACCCTAACACTAACACTCCCTGTAACCTCAACACTAACCCTCCCTGTAACCCTAACACTAACACTCCCTGTAACCCTAACACTAACACTCCCTGTAACCCCAACACTAACCCTCCCTGTAACCCTAACACTAACCATCCCTGTAACCCCAACACTAACCCCCCCTGTAACCCCAACACGAACCCTCCCTGTAACCCTAACACTAACACTCCCTGTAACCCCAACACTAACCCTCCCTGTAACCCTAACACTAACCATCCCTGTAACCCCAACACTAACAACCAGGGACACCTGCTCTGGTTGCAACTGTCTAAGAGGGGACTTTCCCTCACTTTGTAGACTTTTGCTCTCATTTCCTGTTGTATCTCCTGGACAGGAAGTGAGGGGAAATCTCCCCCAGGGGACACAGTAATAAAAAATATATATATATATATATATATCAGGCAGGGGTTATCCATTTCTTGCCAAATCCAAAACGAAACAATAAAGTTTTGGCTATTTGAATTTAATTCTGTTTTCGATATTTTACAATGTATCTTTCTATATTGTAGCCCACGGAATTGTGATCCTCAGTACGGCCAGGTTCAAGAGACGGCGAGCAAATCAAGTAATTAACGAGCCAAAGAGCCAAAGTACGGAATCGGATTTCCTCTGAAGGGAAGATCCTTAAACCTCAAAAAAATAAAAAAATACACAAAAAAATTATACACATTTTTTATTCTAAAAAAACGGGAAGGATATGAAGTTCTGATTCTATGAACAGAATTAGAAGACGCTTCACTGAAAACTGTTTATTTGTGTTCAGAAATTTAAGAAAATTGTCTTCAACGCAGTTCGCCAACATTTCATTGGCCGGATGGATATTTTCATGACATACCTTGTGTCATCGCTGGGTCTCTGTGCTTCTTTATGCCATGCGGGCAGATTGTGGCTGCTGAACTCCATGATATACATCAACATCTTCAACAGATCCAAGTTCAGCAAATCCCACAAAGTGAAGCTGAAATGTAACCACTTTACGCGTTTAAATCAGTGTTATTTTCTAGAAAATGATTTATAACCCCCAAGCATTCACTGGGCCAGATTCAGAGAGATCGGCGTATCTTTAGATAGGCGTAGCGCATCTCATATGCGCTACGTCGTCGTAACATTGAGAGGCAAGGCCAGTATTCACAAAGCACTTGCTCCCATATGTGCGCCAGCGTAGCGTAAATGGGCCGGCGTAAGCCCGCCTAATTCAAAGTAGCAAGGTAGGGGGCGTGTTGTATTAAAATGAATCGTGACCCCATGTAAATGCATGGCCGTACGAACGGCGCATGCGCGCGCATGCTCAGAATCACGTCGCATATACTCCCTAAGAAACGACGGCTCAATGCGTACGACGTGCACGTGACTTACGCCCACAGCCCCATTTACGTACGACTTACGTAAACGACGTAAAATCCGACGGCTGTTCCCGCGCCCATAACTTAACATGACTTACCCCTGCTTTATGAGAGATAACTTTACGCCGGAAGTACGCCTTACGTAAACGGCGTAGCTTACTACGACGGGCGCAAGTACGTTCGTGAATCGGCGTATCTAGGTCATTTACATATTCGACGCGTAAATCAACGGAAGCACCCCTAGCGGCCAGCATAAAAATGCGCCCAAGATACGACGGCGTAGGAGACTTACGTCGGTCGTATCTTGACAAAATTCAGGCGTATCTTGTTTCCTGAATACCGCGCATAGATACGACGGCGCATCCTTGAACTTACGCCGCATATCAACAGATAAGTTGTCTCCCTATGGGCCAGATTCATAAAGAATTGCGGCGGCGTAACGTATGTCCTTTACGTTACTCCGCCGCAAGTTTTCCTCGTAAGTGCTTGATTCACAAAGCACTTGCGTGTAAACTTGAGGCGGAGTAACGTAAAGCCGTCCGGCGCAAGCCCGCCTAATTCAAATGGGGCGGGGACCATTTAAATTAGGCGCGTTCCCGCGCCGAACGTACTGCGCATGCTCCGTTTTGAAATTTCCCGCCGTGCTTTGCGCGAAATGACGTCGCCACTACGTAATGTTTTGAATGGTGACGTGCGTAACGTACTTTCGTATTCCCGGACGACTTACGCAAAAAAAAAATTTGAAATTCGACGCGGGAACGACGGCCATACTTTAACATGGGCTGTCTATTGTTACACCACCTCAATAGCAGCCGTAACTTTGCGACGCGAAAAGACGACTAGCGACGACGTAACGAACGCGCGTACCTTCGTGGATCGCCGTAAACAGCTAATTAGCATACCCGACGTGGAAAACGACGCGATCTCCACCCAGTGGCGGCCGAAGTCTGGCATCCTAAGATCCGAAGCCGAAGAATAAAATGGCGATCGTTGCCATTTTTTTTATGTCACATGGTATTTGCGTAGCACTTTTTCAAACGCAATTTTTTGGGGAAAAAATAAACTTCGATGAACTAAAAGAAACAACAAGATATGGTAAAATTGGCCCAATTTTTTTGTATAATGTGAAAGATGATGTAACGGCGCGAGAATCGCGATCTTTATTCTAAGCAAAAAAAATTGTGATTTTAATTTTAGTCAGAATCGTGCAGCTCTGCTAGAAAATTACTTAAAACCCCCAAACATTATGGCCCAGATTCTCAAAGGCGTTACGACGGCGCAACACCATTAGCTCTGTCGTAACTCCTCATCTGGCCCCGGGTATCTATGTGACTGATTCTTAGAATCAGTTGCGCATAGATACCCATTAGATCTGACATGCGTAAGGCTGTTACGCTGTCAGATCTTAAAAGTAATTTTTTTTCCCGCCGCTAGGTGTCGCATCGTCGTTTTCCCCGTCGTCTATGCAAATGAGGTAAGTACGCAAGATTCCCGAACCTACGCGCGTCCGACGCTGAGAATTTACGTCGTTTCCGTAGCGTACGCGACGCGTAAGGTTGCCCCTGCTATTAGCAGGGGCAACCAATGTTAACTATGGCCGTCGTTCCCGCGTCGAAGTTTAAAAAAAATACGTCGTTTGCGTAAGACGTCCGTGAATGGCGCTGGACGCCATTTACGTAAACGTCTAAGCAAATGACGTCGGGGCGACGTCATTTAGCGCAATGCACGTCGGGTAATTTACCCGACGGAGCATGCGCAGTACGCTCGGCGCGGAAACGCGCCTAATTTAAATGGTGCCCGCCCCATTTGAATTGGGCGGGCTTGCGCCGAGCGAATTAACGATACACCGCCGCAAGTTTACAGGTAAGTGTTCTGAGAATCAGGATGTAAACCTGCGGCGGTGTAGCGTACAACACATACATTACGCTGCCCAGGAGCAACGTTAATGTATGAGAATCTGGCCCTATATATATATTTTTTGCTTTGCGTGAAGTGACGTCATTTTTTCGAACTGTGACGTGCGTAGCGTACTTTCGTATTCCCGGACGTCTTACGCAAGAAATTTTTTTTTTTAAATTTCGACGCGGGAACGACGGCCATACTTTATACAGCACATACGTGGGCTGTGTAAAGTTAGGGCAGGTAAAACGACGACTAAAATTGCGACGGGAAACTAGACTAGCGACGACGTACCGAACGCGAAAAACCGTCGTGGATCGCCGTAAAACCTCATTTGCATACCCGACGCTGGAATACGACGCAAACTCCACCCAGCGGCGGCCGCGGTATTGCATCCTAAGATCCGACAGTGTAAAACAATTACACCTGTCGGATCTTAGGGATATCTATGCGTAACGGATTCTATGAATCCGTCGCATAGATACTCTGAGAGATAGGGCGGAGTATCTGAGATACTCTGTCGTATCTCCGCTGTGAATCTGGCCCACTGTCCCTGGTTTTACTGAGGCTGGCAACCCTGATGGGGCCCCCTAGTGGCATGGGGCCCTCGGGCAGTGCCTGAGAGCCTCACTGGTCAGTCCGCCCCTGATCCCGGGTATGATAAAGTTTGAAACTCAAAATCATAAATTATAATATAATAAATAACTATAAATAATTATAACAAATTATAATATAATAATAATATAAATTATTCAATAATGTAATCAAATTAAAAACACTGAAATTTGCTCAGTTGCAGAATTGTCGCTGTCATTACTTTCAGTGTTTGATGACGAATTTCCCCACAAATCGCTATCACTCAATTCTGCAAGTGATTCTAATTTATTATCGGTTTTCTAGCTGGTCTAAAACCACTTTTGACGTAAACGGACACTTTTTGGTTGCTATGGACAATCTCCAGTTTCCAAGCAGAAAAAACGGTATTTATAATATAAAACTGCATGCAGGTCACTGGACAGACCACTAGGGACAAAGGGGGTGTGTAATTATTTTATACATTACTGTAATATTTAAGATTACAGTATACTGTATGTATTGTGAGTTTTTTACTTTTTTGAATTTGGTGCCGATCTCCGCCCCCGTGCGTCGTAACGTCGCAGGGAACGGACCCCAGTGGCACTCGGGCACTGTGTGAATCGAGCAAGGAGGACACAGCTGGCACACACAGCGGGGACACATCGCAGGATCAAAAGTAAAAAAAAAGAGTTTTGAATTTTATTTTATTTTTGAATTTTACACTGTCCCCTTCATTTTTTTTTTTTTTTTTTTATCACTTTTATGTATACATCCATTGTAGTAGAAATACAGATGACATATCATTTTTATGGAGAGATCTGGGGTAAAAAAAGACCTCACATCTCTTCTTTAAAAAGCAAAAATTAAAAATAAATAAAAAATGTTGATCGTTTGCTTAAAAAAAAAAAAAAAAAAAAAAGAGTTTGAGATTTATTTTTATTTATTTTACAATGTTGTACTGTCCCTTTCATTTTTTTTTTTTAATCACTTTAATTCCTATTACAAGGAATTTAAACATCCATTGTAGTAGAAATAAGGATGACAGGTCGTTTTTATGGAGAGATCTTGGGTCCAAAAAGACACCAAATCTCTCCTTTACATTTAAAAGCAAAAGATAAAAAAAAAAAAAAATGTTGATTGTTTGCTTAAGAAATAAATAAAAAAATAGTTTTTTTTATTTTTTTTAAATTGTACTGTTCCTTTCTTTTTTTCTTTTTAATCACTTTTTTTCCTATTACAAGGAATTTAAACATCCATTGTAGTAGAAATAAGGATGACAGGTCCTCTTTATAGAGAGCTCTGGGGTCAAAAAATACCCCAAATCCCTCTTTTACATTTAAAAGCAAAAGATAAAATAAATAAAAAATGTTGATCGTTTGCTTAAAAAATAAATAAAAAAAAAAGAGTTTTGGATTTATTTGCATTTATTTTAAAATTTTGTACTGTCCCTTTCATTAAAAATTTTTTTTTTTAATCACTTTTATTCCTATTACAAGGAATTTAATTGTAGTAGAAATAAGGATGACAGGTCGTTTTTATGGAGAGATCTTGGGTGAAAAAGTCCCCAAATCTCACCTTTACCTTTAAAAGCAAAAGATAAAAAAATGTTGATTGTTTGCTTAAAAAATAAATAAAAAAATCGTTTTTTTTTTTTTGTTTGTTTTTATTGTACTGTTCCTTTCATTTTTTCTTTTTAATCACTTTTTAAAGCAAAAGATAAAAAAATTAAAAATGTTGATCGTTTGCTTAAAAAATAAATAAAAAAAATAGTTTTTTTTTTAAATTGTACTGTTCCTTTAATTTTTTCTTTTTTTTTTTAATCACTTTTATTCCTATTACAAGGAATTTAAACATCCATTGTAGTAGAAATAAGGATGACAGGTCGTTTTTATGGAGAGATCTTGAGTCAAAAAGTCCCCAAATCTCACCTTTACCTTTAAAAGCAAAAGATAAAAAAAAAAAAAAAAAATGTTGATTGTTTGCTTAAAAAATAAATAAAAAATAGTTTTTTTTTTAATTGTACTGTCCCTTTCATTTTTTTCTTTTTTTTAATCACTTTTATTCCTATTACAAGGAATTTAAACATCCATTGTAGTAGAAATAAGGATGACAGGTCCTCTTTATAGAGAGCTCTGGGGTCCAAAATTACCCCAAATCCCTCCTTTACATTTAAAAGCAAAAGATAAAAAAATAAAAAATGTTGATCGTTTGCTTCAAAAAATAAATAAATAAAAGAGTTTTGTATTTTTTATTTTTTTTTTAATTGTACTGTTCTTTTCATTTTTTCTTTTTTTTTAATCACTTTTATTCCTATTACAAGGAATTTAAACATCCATTGTAGTAGAAATAAGGATGACAGGTCGTTTTTATGGAGAGATCTTGAGTTAAAAAGTCCCCAAATCTCACCTTTACCTTTAAAAGCAAAAGATAATAATAAAAAAAAAATGTTGATTGTTTGCTTAAAAAATAAATAAAAACATCGTTTTTTTTTTTTAATTGTACTGTTCCTTTAATTTTTTCTTTTTTTTTTAATCACTTTTATTCCTATTACAAGGAATTTAAACATTCATTGTAGTAGAAATAAGGATGACAGGTCCTTTTTATGGAGAGATCTTGGGTCAAAAAGACCCCAAATCTCTCCTTTACATTTAAAAGCAAAAGATAAAAAAAAATGTTGATTGTTTGCTTAAAAAATAAATAAAAAAATCGTTTTTTTTTTTATTGTACTGTTCCTTTAATTTTTTCTTTTTTTTTTTAATCACTTTTATTCCTATTACAAGGAATTTAAACATCCATTGTAGTAGAAATAAGGATGACAGGTCGTTTTTATGGAGAGATCTTGGGTCAAAAAATACCCCAAATCTCTCCTTTACATTTAAAAGCAAAAGATAAAAAAATAAAAAATGTTGATCGTTTGCTTAAAAAATAAATAGATAAAAGAGTTTTGTATTTTTTTTTTTTAATTGTACTGTTCCTTTAATTTTTTTTTTTTTTAATCACTTTTATTTCTATTACAAGGAATTTAAACATCCATTGTAGTAGAAATAAGGATGACCGGTCGTTTTTATGGAGAGATCTTGGGTCAAAAAGTCCCCAAATCTCACCTTTACCTTTAAAAGCAAAAGATAAAAAAAAAATTGTTAAACGTTTGCTTAAAAAAAATAAAAATATATATATATATATATATTTTTTTTTTAAAGTTTACTTCCACCCTTGACTGGAAATGAAGTCATGACTGGGGATGGGCGAACTGTTTGGGCCAAGCATTAGTTCGGCCTTGAACAGCGCCGAACACCCGAATTTGCGGAATGTTCGCCCACCGAGCGCACAGCGGTGAATAAGTTGTTAAGGTGCCGGCTGAGAAGCCGGCCGCCATGTCCTTAATAATCAATGACACATTAGCTGTCAGCGGGCTTCCCCACTGACAGCTGAATCTAAAAAAGAAATGCCAGCAATAAAAAGAAAAAAATTGAAAATTGGCGTGGGGTTCCTCCCCCCATGTATACCAGGCCCTTCGGGTCTAGTGTAGATTTTTTGGGGAACCCAAAACCAAAAAAAAATGGTGTGGCCCCCTCCCCTCAAAATCCATACCAGATCCTTAGGTCTGGTATGGATTTTGAGGGGAACTCCCATGTTTAAATTGTTTATAAAAATGGCGTGAGGTCCCCCCCAAAATCTATACCAGACCCTTATCTGAGCATGCAACCTGGCAGGCCAGGAAAGGGAGGGACAAGCGCCCCCCTTCCTGAACCATACCAGGCCACATGCCCTCAACATAGGGGTGGGTGCTTTGGGGCAGTTGGGGACTCCCCCCCCCACCCAAAAGCCCCTTGTCCCCATGTTGATAAGGGCCTGTTTCCCACAACCCCGAGCAGTGGTTGTGGGGGTCTGCAGGCAGGCACCCTTAAATCTGTTATGGATTTTGAGGGGGACCCCCATGCCAGAATAAAAAAAATGGCAATAGCGTCCCCCCAAAATCCATACCAGACCCTTATCTGAGCATGCAGCCTGGCAGGCCAGGAAAGGGCGAGTGCTCACCCCCCAAACCATACCAGGCCACATGCCCTCAACATGGGAGGGGTGCTTTGGGGCAGGGGGTCTCACCCACCTCCCGGCCCCCGGGGGCAGAGATATGATAGAGGATGCGATCAGGGGTCTCCAACCGAATCAATCCATTTCGACCAAATGCGTTCGAATTTCGCTGGGCAGTTTCTGCTTTCGTATGTCAACCGGTAGAGGGGGAGGACTTTGCTGATTGTGGCCAGCCAGGAGGACACAGTGGGGAGCTCGGAGCCCCGCCATCGGAGTAGGATCTCCCTTCTGGCATAGAATAGTGCGAAAGTGATGGATAATTTAGTATATCTATCTCCCTCTATCTCACCCAGGTAACTCAGTAGGAAAATTTTGGGATCCTTCACAAGCACCACCCCACAGCGGTCCGAGAGGACCTCCGCCACCTTCCTCCAGTACTCATCTAGTTTGGGGCAGGACCAGACCATGTGGATAAATGTGCCTTCGTCCCCCAGACATCTTGTACAGGCCGGGCTCCTAGCGGGGTAGATTTTAGCAAGTTTTTGAGGGGTGTAGTAGGCCCTGTGTAGAAGTTTTAGTTGGATGAACCTGTCTCTGGATGCAATCATGGACGGAAGATAAGAAGAAACACCCTCCTCCCAAATCTCCTCGTCCAGATCCGGTATGTCGGCATTCCACTTGGCCAGGGTGCGCGTCATGTCCGTGTCGTATGCCAACGTGAACCTTAAGTAGAGGGATGAGAGGGGTTTCCCCATAATACCCGAAACCAGGAGGCGCTCGACCGAGTCCGACTCGAGCACCACCGGCTCCGGGAACTGAGCCGCCAAGGCATGCCTCAATTGTGCATATCTAAAACTAAAGGAGGACGGGACTTTATAGGTCTGGCATAGCTCCTGAAAGGACATCACCACACCATCCGGCATCACATGCCGGAGGGTGAGGACGCCCCGCCGAGCCCAGACTACCGGGTCAGGGACCGTGTTCAGATGGGGAAGATGCGGGTTACCCCACAACGGGGTGTGCGGGGATACGGTCCGTGGTTTAAGCATTCGAGCTCTAGACGACGTCCATACCCTTATCACCGTCGCCATGGGCTCCGTGACGGAGGGATGGGCCCTGCGCCCTCGGAACACAAGGTTGGAAAGGGCCGCGTAGGACCCTAGTACCGCCGCCTCTAGATTGACCGCCGGGTTCTGTCGTGGCTGGGAAAACCACCACCGGACCGTCACCAGGACCGCCGCCCAGTAGTAGGCCAGGAAGTTTGGAAGGGCCAACCCGCCCCCGGACAAGGGGAGATAGAGGAGACGTTTAGCAACCCGGGGAGGGCTGCCCGCCCAAATGAACGACATCACGATAGCGTCGAGCCGTCGAAAAAAGGACCTCGGGATAATGACCGGGGTCTGCCGGAAGAAGTATAGCAATTTAGGCAGTATCACCATCTTGATGAGATTTCCCCGGCCCACCGGTGTAAGGGGGAGACTACGCCACGTCGAGCATTTTTTGGTCAGGAGGTCTAGCATTGGAAGGACATTTTTGTCTAAGTAGGATCCGGGTTCGAGACCCACCCTCACCCCCAGGTAGGTGAAGTCCTCCACCCACCGGAGAGGAGTGCGAGTGTCCACTCGTGGCAACGATGGATGAAGTGGGAGGAGGACCGACTTGTCCCAATTGATTCGCACCCCCGAAAACCGACCGAACGTCTCAAAATGTGACAATGCGTTCTGTAGAGAGGCGGAGGCATCCGCCAAGTATAGCAGAGCGTCATCGGCATAGAGGGACAGTTTTTCTTCCAGGGGACCTACCCTAACTCCCCGGACCCCTGGGTCGCGCCGAATGTGCGCAGCCAGGGGCTCCAGGGCCAGGGCAAACAATGCCGGTGACAACGGGCAGCCCTGCCTGGTCCCCCGTTCCAGGGGAAAGGAGGCAGACAGGGTCCCATTGGTCCGAATGCGCGCCCTGGGGCGGGCATACAGCATCTGTATCCAGGACAGAAATCGGGGACCGAAACCGAACCGAGACAATACCGCCCAGAGGTAGCCCCACTCGACCGAGTCGAATGCCTTCTCGGCGTCGAGTGAGGCCACCACCCCGGCCTCCCCAGGGCCGGCTAATGCCAGGTGGGTGTGGAGACGACGAAGGTTTACGTCCGTTCCCCGGCCCGGCAGAAAGCCCGTCTGGTCCGGGTGAACCAGGGCCGTGATCACCGAGTTGAGTCTATTGGCCAGGACCTTAGCAAAAATTTTTGCATCGACATTTAGGAGGGATATGGGGCGGTATGATGAACATAGGGCAGGGTCCTTACCGGGCTTAGGAATGACTACGATTATTGCCTCGCTCATCGACTCCGGGAGAGCTCCCGATGTCAATGTGTCAGCAAAAAGCGACTGTAACTTAGGGGCCAGATCCTCCCCGTAGAGTTTATAAAACTCCACCGGGAAGCCATCTGGTCCCGGGGTCTTGCCCCCCTGCATCATTTTTAAAGCAGCCCGTATCTCCTCCAGTTTAATTGGAGCATCCAATTTACGCACAGATGAGGTAGTGAGGACCGGGACGTCTACCCCCTCTAAGTAGCTCAGTAGGTCAGCTAAGTCATATGTCACTCTGGAACTGTACAGGTGTCGGTAGTAGTCAGTAAAGCATTGGTTGATCTCCTTCGGAGTCGAATGGAGGGCCCCGTCACTATCCCTAACCTGGGCTATGGCAGACGCGCCCGACTGTTCCTTGGACAGCCAGGCAAGAAGCTTCCCCGTCCGTTCCCCCTGCTCAAAGATGCGCTGGGATTGATGGAGGAGCTTCTTCTGCGTCAGGGCTGTCCGCAAAAGGACGGTTTGTTGTGTCAGTATCCGAAGCTGGGAATAGTGGTGAGGGTCTCGTGTTCTCACATATAGGGCCTCCTGCCTGACAGCCTCCCTCTCTGCTTCGGTAAGCTCCTTCCTCCGCTCCCTCCTCACCCCTGCGATAATCGATTGGTAGTGGCCGCGGGAGGACGCCTTGAAGGCGTCCCACACCGTGGCTTCCCCAGCCGAACCGGGGTTTTCCGTCCAGTATGTCCGCAGGGTATCGTGAAACTTGGGGTCCACCTCCGGGTCAGATGCCCAGAATCTGGAGAGCCGCCATGAAATGCTATTTGGTTCGGTCGACAGTGTCAACGAGAGTAGCAGGGGAGCGTGGTCCGAGATCCCTCGGGGGAGGATAGCTATGTCCCGCACCCTAGGGAGGACCGCCTTCCCCACGTACGCCAGGTCTATCCGTGAAAAGGATTTGTGGGTGGCCGAGTGGCATGTGAAGGCCCGGGAGGTCGGGTGTCTCCAACGCCAGACATCTGTGAGACCGTAAGTGTCCGCCCATTCCGCCAGTCCCTGGCGAGTGGTGCCCGATGGGGTGAACCTGTCCATACCAGTGTCTGGGACTAGGTTGAAGTCACCCATCAGGACCACATTGTCACAGGGGAATTGCGCCAACTTGGCCGCAAGTACACCCAGGACCCCCAAGGAGGCGGGGGGGGGGGAGATAGAGCCCCACCAAAACCCACGGAAGGTTACAAATCAGGGCGTGTACCACCACAAACCTACCACCCGGGTCCAGCACTAGATCAAGGAGTTTAAAGGGGAGAGATTTGAGCACCAAAACACTGACCCCTCTGGCGTAGTTAGAATACGTGGAGTGGTAGTGGTGTCCCACCCATGGTTTTTTCAGGCTAAGGGTCCTGCTGCCCACCAGGTGCGTCTCCTGCAACACACAGATATGAGGACTATGCTTTTTGATGAATTGGAATACAAGGGATCTCTTGATTGGCGAGTTCAATCCCCGTGTGTTCCAGGAGAGGACGTCAAGGGTTGTCATGGTGACCCAACAGGGAGAGTAGAGGAGGATGAGGCAAGCATAAACATAAGAGCCCCGGACCGTTCCCCCAGGTCAAAACGCGGTCGGGGGAAGGGCCCTGGCCCACCAACAGAGCATGCAAAACAATCATTACAATTGGTACTGTCGTTAACCAAAAAACATAAAAAATCAACCGGGAGCCAACAGGGCCCCCCAACCCCCCCCCCACCCCGCCTCCCCCCCAAACATGGAAGAGGGCTTGTATCCCCAAACTAAACCCAGCCCTCAGGCCGGACATGAGGGCATCGAACAAGCGACTGTCCGCTTCTGCTAGGTACAACAGTCAGTGAACCTGAGAATCCATAGTAGGATGAAGGTGTGTGGATCACCCGGAGCCCCGGGGGCGCAATACTTAGGGACAAATAAAAGGGGCGGAAAAACAGTCAGGATCCAACAACAGAAACAAAAAAGGACCGGTGAAGGGGAAGAAATCACTTGCCGTTTCAGCAAGGAGTGTGGGCCATCGCTGCAGTGCTACAGTTCCTGGGATTAAAGTGGGGGGGCCTTCGCTGGGGGGACTGGAGGGGTAAAGAACAGGGGGACGGCCCGGGGTTCAACTCTCAGGGGAGAGATAGTGAGCAGTGGAGGGCTGGGGGGGCCAGCAAGTGGGGAGCGGGACCCATCCAGTCACCAGGGGACAAGGAGAAATGTGTAATCGCCAGGCTGCAGGGGGAATGAACTCCACAGTCTCCCTCCAGGATGGGTCAGTCAGGTGCACCCGCAGCCATGACAGGGGGGATGAGTGCCCCCAAGTACCTTACTGGCGATCAGGCAATTCCCCCAGCCCCCCCATAAAGAAAATCCCCCATGAGTCTACTCACAGTCAGCCAGGATGCACACTGTAGGAGAAACGGCCAGGCCTCTCATCTTGGAAGGGAATCAGCCCATGCTGCAGCATCCCTCATGGAAGTGAAAAATTGCACCCTCTCGCCGTCCTGAACTCGGAGCCTGGCAGGGAAAAGCATGCTGTATTTAACTCCGCGATCTCGGAGCATGGCTCGAACGTGGTCAAACGACTTGCGCTGGCGCTGTGTCTCCACGGAATAATCAGGGAAGATCAGGAGCCGAGCATTCTGGAACTTGAGTTCTCCCTGTAGGCGGGCAGCACGGAGGACGGTGTCCCGGTCCCTGTAGTGAAGGAACTTGAAAATAAAGGTGCGCGGCGGCGCTCCCACAGGACCCCTGGTCGCCGGGATTCGATGGGCCCTCTCTATGGAGAAGTAGTGCGAGAAGCGGGCAGCAGGGAGGAGGGTAGGAAGGATCTGCTCCATGAAGGCCACCGGATCGGTGCCTTCCGCTCCCTCTGGGATGCCGAGTACGCGCAGATTATTGCGCCGATTCCTGTTTTCGGCGTCTTCCGCCCTGTGCTCCAAGGCTTTCACTCTGGATTTCAGGGCCTGGATGTCGGAGTGGTGGTCATGCTGGATGTCTTCCAGGTCCGAGACCCGCCTCTCCGCTTCCGACACGCGGTCTCTGAACGCATCGAGGTCTCTCCGGATAAGCGCCGTGTCTGCCTGCACATGGTCTATCTTCACCGTGAGGGTGGCCTGGCAGGTGGAGATCGCCGTCATGAGCGCCTCGAACGCCTCCGATCCGGTTTGGATCACACCATCCCGCGGCGGGTCCACGTGGGCCTCCATGCGGGCAGGCGGCGAGGGCAGTGTAGGCCCCGATTTGGGAGGGGTGCCCACAGGAGCGGTTTTCCGGCGAGTCTGGCCTCCCTTGTTGTTCCGGCGCATTCCCCACGGAGGAGGGTAAGAAAGGTTGAGGAGGTAAGTCAAATTCCACACAGGATTAGAGCAGGAGAGATTCTCAGAGCGGGAGCTCGTGGATTACACGTCCGCTCCCATCGCCATCTTGGACACGCCCCCGACAAGGGCCTCTTACCGACAACCCTGGCCAGTGTTTTTTTTTTATAGAAACAAAGACTTGTCTCTCTTGAACCCCGAGCAGACATAAGAAAATAAATGTTTTCAGTCTAGTTATATATACTGTATATAATCAAGAATAACTGTTAATAAAACATTTGGTATACAGCTTGTATAGGTACCTGAGTCTTGTTTTTATTTTAGCTTCCTGAAATCTCTTTCAGCGGCAGCAGCACTTAAACTGGGGAGGGGTGGGGCAGCAGGCTGAACCTATCAATGCATTGTTGCTTTGTAAAGTGCAGTCAGTCTGTGAATGTGCCTACAGGAGGGAAATGACCTGCCACGATTTTATATATGGGCAGCCGCCCGCGGCTGATTTATTGGCCACCCAACAGGCTGGGGAAGGTCCAAGACCAGACCAGACTGCTTAGAGCTGAAGTTTGGGTACAGATTTTATTGTATACTTACATACAGCTTGTTTGTATATCTCAAACCTGAGCGATCGATGTGGAAGGGGACAATCACTCCGTACTACAGTCTTCTGGGTCCCTTGCTGAGCTGTTGCCCCTTCTGCATCGTAACCACAAGGGGGCGCTCACTCAGCAGATCGCTGTGGAAGGTGACAGTCACTCTACTACAGTAATAGTCTGCTGGGTCCCATGCCAAGCTGTTGCCCCTTCTGCATAGTAACCACAAGGGGGCGCTCACTCAGCAGATCGCAGTGGAAGGTGACAGTCACTCTACTACAGTGATAGTCTTCTGGGTCCCATGCTGAGCTGTTTGACCTTTTGCATAACAACCACAAGGGGGCACTCAAGGGGGCGATGATGTCACGATCTCCGCTTGTCCAATCGGAGAATGCCTTGTTTTCATTCTTTCCTTTTTTTTTTTAACCACTTCAGCCCCGGAAGAATTGGCTGCCCAAAGACCGGGCCACTTTTTGCGATTCATGGCTGCGTCGCTTTAACTGACAATTGCGCGGTCGTGCGGCGTGGCTCCCAAACAAAATTGACGTTCTTTTTTCCCCAATGCGGCGGACACATCGGACACGTTTGACACTATTTTGGGACCATTGCTATTTATACAGCGATCAGTGCTATAAAAATGCACCGATTACTGTGTAAATGACACTGGCAGGGGAGGGGTTAACCACTAGGGGGCTAGGAAGGGGTAAAGTGTGTCCTAGGGAGTGATTCTAACTGTGTGGGGGGGCTGGGCTTACTGTGACACGACACTGATCACCGCTCCCGATGACAGGGAGCAGTGATCAGTGTCCTGTCACTAGGCAGAACAGGGAAATGCCTTGTTTTCTACTGCTCCGTGACATGATCGTGGGACACCGGCGGACATCGGGTCCCGCGAGCACGGAGCTCACGGCGGGCGCACCCGCTAGACGGCGGTTTCAAAGCAACGAACAGGTACGTTGCTTTGCCTGCCCGTGCCATTCTACCAACGTAAATGTACGTTAGGATGTCGGCAAGTGGTTAAATACAAGGCGTTCTGTGAATGGTGGCAGTGCTCAGCGAGCGCCTCCCTGTGGTCACTATGCAGAAAGGCGGCCACTTAGCACGGGTCTTTGAAAACTGCAGATATCTCTGTAGCAGCCCTGACTACTACAATGATTCTTCACTTCCACAGCTATCCCACAGGTATGAAATGGGTGTATTTATAATGGTCCAAGCTGGATCATTGTATCTATGCATTGGAGATCATACCTGTATATGGTGCTTGGCAGGGGTCACTCAGCTAGCCAAATAAAGTTAGTAAAACGGTTCTCATATTGTAATAGCGGTTTACCAGAAGTTCAGCTTTAGGGGTACGGACACCTCTAGATCAGGGGTCTCCAAGCTACGGCCTGCGGACCACCTGTGGCCCACCACAAGATTCTACCTGAGCCGCAGCTAGGGTCAGGGGCATATCAGGTCAGCAGAGGTGGCATATGGTGCCCAAATTACAGTGGTAAGGGGGATTCTGATGGTGACTCTGTTGAATCTGGTGTAAGGGGGGGCTCTGATGTAAGGGTGAATCTGGTGTAAGGGGGGGGCTCTGATGCAAGGATGAATCTGGTGTAAGGGGGGCTCTGATGTAAAGGTGAATCTGGTGTAAAAGGGGCTCTGATGTATGGGTGAATCTGGTGTAAGGGGGGGCTCTGATGTTAGGGTGAATCTGGTGTAAGAGGGGCTCTGATGTAAGGGTGAATCTGGTGTAAGAGGGGCTCTGATGTATGGGTGAATCTGGTGTAAGGGGGGCTCTGATGTAAGGGTGAATCTGGTGTAAGAGGGGCTCTGATGTAAGGGTGAATCTGGTGTAAGAGGGGCTCTGATGTAAGGGTGAATCTGGTTTAAGGGGGGGGCTCTGATGTAAGGGTGAATCTGGTTTAAGGGGGGGGCTCTGATGTAAGTGTGAATCTGGTTTAAGGGGGGGCTCTGATGTAAGGGTGAATCTGGTTTAAGGGGGGGCTCTGATGTAAGGGTGAATCTGGTTTAAGGGGGGGCTCTGATGTAAGGGTGAATCTGGTTTAAGGGGGGGCTCTGATGTAAGGGTGAATCTGGTGTAAGAGGGGCTCTGATGTAAGGGTGAATCTGGTGTAAGAGGGGCTCTGATGTAAGGGTGAATCTGGTTTAAGGGGGGGGCTCTGATGTAAGGGTGAATCTGGTTTAAGGGGGGGGCTCTGATGTAAGTGTGAATCTGGTTTAAGGGGGGGCTCTGATGTAAGGGTGAATCTGGTTTAAGGGGGGGCTCTGATGTAAGGGTGAATCTGGTTTAAGGGGGGGCTCTGATGTAAGGGTGAATCTGGTTTAAGGGGGGGCTCTGATGGAGACTCTGACAGGGACAAAGGTTGTGCAGGCCAGATGAGGGTTTTGTATAAACAGTTACATTTTTATTAAAAAAAGCGAAATAAAAATATATATTTGTAGCTTTTTTTTTATATAGAGTTCTATTTGTTTACATTGGGGGATCGGGGGGGCGGGGCTGGGGTTGGGGGCGGTGAAAAGCTTTTGTATGTTTTCTATTGTAATAAAAATAAAATGACTCTCAAGGAAAGTCTCTTCTGTCTCTTCATTGTGACTCTAACCTCACCCTGGTCATGAGATTTACTAAATCGAAAAGAAAAAAGTAAGGCGGAGGTCCGTCCGATGAAAGCCACCATGGCCGGTTCTCTTCTGCAGGAGCCCCCCCATAATTGCTCAGAGTCGTACCAAACCTTCCGTATAACACCCAACATTCCCCAGTATAACACCCAACATTCCCCAGTATAATACCCAGCATTCCCTACTATAACACCCAGCATTCCCCAGTATAACACCCAGCATTCCCTACTATAACACCCAGCATTCCCCAGTATAACACCCGACATTCCCCAGTATAATACCCAGCATTCCCTACTATAACACCCAGCATTCCCCAGTATAACACCCGACATTCCCCAGTATAATACCCAGCATTCCCTACTATAACACCCAGCATTCCCCAGTATAACACCCAGCATTCCATACTATAACACCCAGCATTCCCCAGTATAACACCCGACATTCCCCAGTATAACACCCAGCATTCCCTACTATAACACCCAGCATTCCCCAGTATAACACCCAGCATTCCCTACTATAACACCCAGCATTCCCTACTATAACACCCAGCATTCCCCAGTATAACACCCAGCATTCCCTACTATAACACCCAGCATTCCCTACTATAACACCCAGCATTCCCTACTATAACACCCAGCATTCCCCAGTATAACACCCAGCATTCCCTACTATAACACCCAGCATTCCCTACTATAACACCCAGCATTCCCTACTATAACACCCAGCATTCCCTACTATAACACCCAGCATTCCCTACTATAATACCCGGCATTCCCTACTATAACACCCAACACTCCCCAGTATAACACCCAGCATTCCCTACTATAACACCCAGCATTCCCCAGTATAACACCCAGCATTCCCTACTATAACACCCAGCATTCCCCAGTATAACACCCAGCATTCCCTACTATAACACCCAGCATTCCCTACTATAACACCCAGCATTCCCTACTATAACACCCAGCATTCCCTACTATAATACCCGGCATTCCCTACTATAACACCCAACACTCCCCAGTATAACACCCAGCATTCCCTACTATAACACCCAGCATTCCCCAGTATAACACCCAGCATTCCCTACTATAACACCCAGCATTCCCTACTATAACACCCAGCATTCCCCAGTATAACACCCAGCATTCCCCAGTATAACACCCAGCATTCCCTACTATAACACCCAGCATTCCCCAGTATAACAGACAGCATTCCCCAGTATAACACCCAGCATTCCCCAGTATAACACCCAGCATTCCCCAGTATAACACCCAGCATTCCCTACTATAACACCCAGCATTCCCCAGTATAACACCCAGCATTCCCCAGTATACTGTGTGTTAAAATTCTTACAATCCCAGAACATCCCAGAACATGTTTTTTTGGGAGGAGGGGTTGGGGGTGTTAAGTGTTTAGTTGCAACTTTAATTATTATTTTTTTACACTTTTTTTTTGTTACTACTTACTACTTACTTTTTTTTTTTTTGGGGACAAAAAGTTGGTGACAGGTTCTCTTTAATAAAAAAAAAAAAAAAACAGGGGTATCAAAGACCCCTCCCCCATGTCTCCTTTATCTTTCTATGAGGCTAATGGAGTGCAGAACATTTGAGGCGGGGAGGGGAACTGCGTGTTTTCTACACAATGTGAAACTTTGTGGCTTGAGAAATACCGGAATGTTCTACATGGGGACAGAATGTGAGAGACGTCTGGGGGACTGAGATGAGTGATGACCACAAATTCCACAACCAAAAAAAGTCCATTATGAATAAAATTCAACGTCACGTGTGTCAGAGACCCCGGATCTCTACAGAGGAAGAAATATCTTATACTTCTAGATATTCATCTTTTATAGATATTATTATTATATAAAGCTAAATATTTTATTTATCTATTATCTTTTGATTATCTATCTATCTATCTATCTATCTATCTATCTATCTATCTATCTATCTATCTATCTATCTATCTATCTAGGGCTTTTTTTTTCAGAGAATAGGTGCAGGAACTCCCTACTTCCGAGTCACCTGTTGTGTGCACCCCCTACCCACCTCTGAGCACCATACCTTGGTTCCAACCCTCTACTTACCTCTGAACACCATTCCTTGGTTCCACTCCCTACCTACCTCCGAGCACCATTCTTTGGTTCCACTCCCCACCCACCTACAAGCACCATTCCTTGATTCCACTCCCCACCAACTTCCGAGCACCATTCCTTGGTTCCACCCCCTACCCACCTCTGAGCACCATTCCTTGGTTCCACCCCCTACCCACCTCTGAGCACCATTCCTTGGTTCTACCCCCTACTCACCTTTGAGCACCATTCCTTGGTTCCACTCCCTATCCACCTCTGAGCACCATTCCTTGGTTCTACACCCTACTCACCTATGAGCACCATCCCTTGGTTCCACTCCCTATCCACCTCTGAGCACCATTCCTTGGTTCCACCCCCTACTCACCTCTGAGCACCATTCCTTGGTTCCACCCCCTACTCACCTATGAGCACCATTCCTTGGTTCCACTCCCTATCCACCTCTGAGCACCATTCCTTGGTTCCACTCCCTATCCACCTCTGAGCACCATTCCTTGGTTCCACCCCCTACTCACCTCTGAGCACCATTCCTTGGTTCCACTCCCTATCCACCTCTGAGCACCATTCCTTGGTTCTACACCCTACTCACCTATGAGCACCATCCCTTGGTTCCACTCCCTATCCACCTCTGAGCACCATTCCTTGGTTCCACCCCCTACTCACCTCTGAGCACCATTCCTTGGTTCCACCCCCTACTCACCAATGAGCACCATTCCTTGGTTCCACTCCCTATCCACCTCTGAGCACCATTCCTTGGTTCCACTCCCTATCCACCTCTGAGCACCATTCCTTGGTTCCACCCCCTACTCACCTCTGAGCACCATTCCTTGGTTCCACTCCCTATCCACCTCTGAGCACCATTCCTTGGTTCCACCCCCTACCCACCTCTGAGCACCATTTCTTGGTTCCACCCCCTACCCACCTCTGAGCACCATTCCTTGGTTCCACCCCCTACTCACCTATGAGCACCATTCCTTGGTTCCACTCCCTACCCACCTCTGAGCACCATTTCTTGGTTCCACCCCTTACCCACCTCTGAGCACCATTCCTTGGTTCCACCCCCTACCCACCTCTGAGCACCATTCCTTGGTTCTACCCCCTACTCACCTTTGAGCACCATTCCTTGGTTCCACCCCTTACCCACCTCTGAGCACCATTCCTTGGTTCCACCCCCTACTCACCTCTGAGCACCATTTCTTGGTTCCACCCCCTACCCACCTCTGAGCACCATTCCTTGGTTCCAACCCCTACCCACTTCTGAGCACCATTCCTTGGTTCCACCCCCTACTCACCTATGAGCACCATTCCTTGGTTCCACTCCCTACCCACCTCTGAGCACCATTCCTTGGTTCCACCCCCTACCCACCTCTGAGCACCATTCCTTGGTTCCACCCCCTACTCACCTATGAGCACCATTCCTTGGTTCCACTCCCTACCCACCTCTGAGCACCATTCCTTGGTTCCACCCCCTACCCACCTCTGAGCACCATTCCTTGGTTCCACCCCCTACCCACCTCTCATTAATGGATTCAGAACCAAGTATCAAGTTGTGGCACTAAGTAATCCCTTACAAATAAGCAGTGTATATAAGATAGACCCATGCAAAGGATTCTCAGAGGCCTATAGGTTTACTTATAAGAGAACACAGACACTCAGGCCCAGATTCACAAAGGAGATACGACGGCGTATCTCTGAGTCTGAGCCGTTGTATCTATGCGCCTGATTCATAGAATCAGTTACGCATAGATTTCCATTAGATCCGACCGGCGTAAGTCTCTTTCACCGTCGGATCTTAACTGCATATTTACGCTGGCCGCTAGGGGCGTGTACGCTGATTTACGCCTAGAAATATGTAAATCAGCTAGATACGCAAATTCACGAACGTACGCCCAGCCGACGCAGTACAGATACGCCGTTTACGTTAGGCTTTTCCCGGCGTAAAGTTACCCCTGCTATATGGTGGCGTACATGCGGCGTACCAATGTTAAGTATGGACGTCGTTCCCGCGTCGAATTTTGAATATTTTACGTCGATTGCGTAAGTCGTCCGTGAATGGGGCTGGACGTCATTTACGTTCACGTCGAAACCAATACGTCCTTGCGGCGTACTATGGAGCAATGCACACTGGGATATTCCACGGACGGCGCATGCGCCGTTCGTGAAAAACGTCAATCACGTCGGGTCACAAGTTATTAACATAAAACACGCCCCCCTGTTCCAAATTTGAATTAGGCGGGCTTACGCCGGCCTATTTACGCTACGCTACAGCAACTTACGGAGCAAGTGCTTTGAGAATACTGCACTTGCCCGTCTAAGTTGCGGAGGCGTAATGTAAATAGGATAGGTTACGCCGGCACAAAAATACGCCGATCTACGAGAATCTGGCCCTCAGTCTCTGATTGAAACCTTTGAACTGAGCCATCTGAAGGGGAGCGAGCCACTTTCACTTGTGTATAACCCTCAGCTTGAGCTATTGAGGTTTATAAACAAGCTTTTTTTCAACAGAGGAAAGCTTGTAATACATGTGAAAATGAGCCAAGAGCTCCACCTATTGGATGTAGATTTTTTTTATTTATTTTTTATTTTACAGTAATACCATAATAAATAAACATATACAAAAACATTAAAAAGAAATACAAAATCAATGTACATTCCCCTTAAGAAAATGTGAGTTGTTTGGTGCAATAATTTGTATTCTGTATTCTTCTTCACAACTACAACCAAACCTTCGAAGGCGCGTCATACTTCCTGTGCGACGGATGACAGGTCTAATAATAAAGTCGTTGGTGGTTTTTGAGCTGACAGAGATGTGACATTGAGCCTGAACTCCGCACGTCCGCTGGAAAGGGAGGCCCGGAGCAAAAGACAGCAAAGACTAGCAGAGGGCCGGGCATGACAGAGTGTCTAGTGACACAGGAAGGGTTAAGCTTAGGGGGTTGGAGGTAGGAAGAGCAGGATTGGTGTAGAGAGGGGCGGGGGAGTTAGTATTATCAAGTTCAGAGGAGGAGCAGGATTGGCTGCTGGTGTCAGGGGAGTTACCCTATAAAAGGGTGGGGCGGGGCCAGGCGGGCACTTGCAGTCAGGAGAGCAACGAGGAAGCAGCTTTTCCCACCCTCCCTCCCTTATTGCATTACCAGTTGTTGCCGGTGTGTTTTTTCTTTTGCAGGTACGGTGTTGGACGGTCGTCACGACAGCTGGGTTGGCGGTTAGTTCTGTTGGTCCTTTATGGTGGCAGTAGAAAACGTGTGTAAACGGGGGTGGGGGGCTCATCAATATATGGGCCCCTTAAAGTGTATCCCAGCGAAAGGTTAGTTGGGATACTGTAACGTTTGCACTGCGGGCGGGGGTTGTCTCCGAGCGTACTACACGGACTGGAGGCCTAAAAAGTTTAATGTTTGCTCGCAGTGCATTGTTCATCTGGTATATGGTAAAATGGTGGAGAATGGGTGTGCTGCCAGAAAGGACCAACAGAGTGGGGGTTTACTGTATGCCATTGATGTTGGATATTTACTGTTTCATTTAAGTTGGAGTTTTATTGCAATTTATGTTTTAATAAAATAGGCTGTTGTGGCCAGTTTACTCCAAAGCAAAGGTGTGGTCTCTTTACTATATAGTAAGTGGGGGACAATTAAGGGGTGGAGTACATGGGGTCTCAATGGTCGAAGGTTATTGTGTCATATCTGGACTACACTAGTCATGAACTACGGTAGATCTTGTAAGATATATGGGCTTAATAAAGATTGTTGAAAATAATCTTGGGTCAAAAATTTGATGCAACTGGCTGGACGCGGAGCATACTGTCGCTAATGAGACTCTGCCCCCCCCCCCCCCCACCCCCATGAGGGTGCGTCTACTTTACACCAGATGCTACATCCATAATCTCCGATTGGCCTTCATTGTCATCACGATGAACTGACATTAAAAATGAATATGTAGGGCTCTATTACTGTAATAAAGATAGCGCAAGCGTTCGTACAGCCAGCACAAAACATTATGGGGTGGATTCAAGAAGCTATTGCGCCTGTGTAACCATAGGTTACACAGCGCAATTGCTTACTTGCCCCGGCGTATCGAATGCTCCTGATTCAGGAACCTTGTTACGCCGACTGCAGCTCTTATGCAGCTCTTATGCCCGCATATCGTAGGCTGCATTCTTGCGATGGCCGCTAGGTGGCGTTCCCGTTGTGCTCAGCGTATAGTATGCAAATTGCATACTAACACCGATTCACAACGTTGCGCGAGCCCTGCGTACGCAATTTAGTTTTTGCGTAAGGCTGCCCCTGCTATTAGCAGGGGCAGCCAATGCTACGTATACCCGTCGTTCCCGCGTCGCGAAATTAGAATTTTACGTAGTTTGCGTAAGTGAATCGTGAATGGCGCTGGACGCCATTCACGTTCACTTTGAAGCAAATGACGTCCTTGCGACGTCATTTACCGCAATGCACGTCGGGAAAGTTTCCCGACGGAGCATGCGCTCTACAATCGGCGCGGGAACGCGCCTAATTTAAATGATTCCCGTCCCCTACGGGATCATTTAAATTGCGCGCGCTTGCGCCGGGCATTTTGC
The DNA here is from genome assembly GCF_905171775.1 of Rana temporaria. Classification (NCBI taxonomy): domain Eukaryota; kingdom Metazoa; phylum Chordata; class Amphibia; order Anura; family Ranidae; genus Rana; species Rana temporaria. The sequence continues at coordinate 115,261,942 of NC_053501.1, forward strand.
CGGCGCGCCCGCGCAATTTACGGAGCTTCAGCTCCGTGAATCGAGGGCAGCGCAAAAAAATTGCGGGGGCGCAGGGCAAAAACGTTGCCCTGCGCCTCCGTAAAAATAGCGCAATTCTAGCTGAATCCGGGCCTATGTGTTTAGTCATTTGATCGTCAGCTCCATTTAGTGGCCGAAATGCGGCATTTTTCTAAATTGAGATATTTCAGTCTGCTTCATCTAGTGGCCATAATGCGGTATTTTCCTGATTGAGGTATTTTTAGGAAAAGATCGAATTATGGCCACTAGATGGAGCTGACAATCATAGGCAATAATCATATGAGACATATTATGGCAATTGTGTAGATTAACCCCAAAGCGGGGAGAGAAAGTGGGATTTTTAGGGGGCTTGTTGAAGATCAAAACATATTTAACCACTATTCCACCGCCTATTCTGGCACTTCTCTCCTTCATGCTAGAAAATGAATCAGAACCCCCAAACATTATATACCGTATTTATCGGGCTATAACGCGCCCCGGCGTATAGCGCGCACCCCCGAATTTGAACCTGCAAAAAAAAAAAAATACTTACAGTTTGGATGCCCCTCGTCGGTGTCTTGCCCGTCGTCCATCGCGTCCTGCCCGTCGTCCAGCGCGTCCATCGGCGGCCTCGTCCGGTCCGGCGTCCTTCTGCGGCCATCCCCGCTCGATCCCCGCTTCCCGCGCTCTGTTCGAACCACTGCGCCGACATATACCGAGCGGAGTACACTCGTGTATAGTCGGGCGGGCTTGGCTCCTCTCGTGTAAACGACGTACAGGACGCACACGACGTGACCGCGAGAGGAGCTGAGCCTGCCCGACTATACACGAGTGTACTGCGCTCGGTATATGTCGGCGCAGTGGTTCGAACAAAGCGGGTATCGGCGTATATCGCGCACCCACAATTTTGCCCTGTTTTACGCCGATAAATACGGTATATGTTTTTAGCAGACACCCTAGGGAATAAAATGGCGGCCATTGCAACTTTTTTTTTCCCGCACGGTATTTGCGCAATAATTTTCAAACGCCTTTTTTTGAAAAACAAAAATGGTTTCATGAGTTAAAAAATAACAAAACAGTAAAGTTAGCCCAATTTTTTTGCATAATGTGAAAGATGATGTTACCCGCCAGTTTGAGACCCCTGCTCTATGCCGTGTACAAATAATTGTTCTAAGTTCAACTGATGCCCATTGTTTATTCTGACCTGGGAAAAGATCCAACCCTGAGATCCACTGTGAAGCAATGAGCAAGGTGCAGCGGTCAGTAAACCCACAGGCCCGGATTCAGAGACGAGTTACGACGGCGTATCTCCAGGGTATCTGTGCGGGGTCGTATCTATGCGCCTGATTCGTAGAATCAGTTACGCATAGATTTCCCTAAGATCCGACCGGCGTAAGTCTCTTACACCATCGTATCTTAGGCTGCATATTTACGCTGGCCGCTAGGTGGCGCTTCCATCGATTTACGAGAGGAATATGCAAATTAGGTAGATACGCCGATTGAGAAACGTACGTCCGCCCGGCGCATTTTTTTACGTCGTTTGCGTAAGGCTTTTTCCGGCGTAAAGTTACCCCTCATAAAGCAGGGGTAAGTCATGTTAAGTATGGACGTCGGAAACACACGAACAGCGTCGTATTTTACGTTGTTTACGTAAGTCGTTCGCGAATAGGGCTGTACGTAAGTTACGTTCACGTCGAAAGCATTGACAGTTTGCTTCCTGAAGAGAGGTAGATGTGGTTCTGCGCTGTCCCTACTCCTCCAGAATCTTTCCCTACTTCTAAGCACTGTCCTTACCAGACGGGGATCCTGTACCTACGCTAGCCACTCAGGTAAAGCGTGCCAGACCCAGGAGACAAAGACTTAAAGAGACTCTGCCTAGCCTAAGATGGCCGCTAGAGTCACATGGGGCACCAGCATCCAATCAGGCTGCAGTCGCCCTGTGACTGCAGGAAGTGATATGGGAGCCAAGTTCCTCACAACTTCTCTTCCCCTTCTGCATTGCTGCTTCGTTTGAGCGCCACCTGCAGTGGGGAGTACAGACTGCACCCACCTACAAACTCTTGTACTTTGTCTCAGGGCAGGAGCTTGTGTAAATACCAGTCACTGCTGAGGAAATAAAAGGATATATACCTGGGGGAGATTCACAAAGAGATACGACGGCGTATCTCCTGATACGCTGTCGTATCTCTGAGATTCGACAGTCGGATCTATGCTACTGATTCATAAGAATCAGGTTACGCATAGATCTCCCTTAGATCCGACAGGTGTAAGTGACTTACACCGTCGGATCTTAGGCTGCAATCTTCCGCTGGCCGCTAGGTGGCGTTTCGTGTTTTACTCGCAACGAATATGCAAATGAGGAGATACGCCGATTCAGAAACGAACGCCCGCCCGGCGCTTTTTTTTTATGTCGTTTGCGTTCGGCTTTTTCCGGCGGATAGTTACCCCTGCTATATGCGGGGTAGCTAATGTTAAGTATGGCCGTCGTTCCCGCGCCGAGTTATGAATTTTTACGTTGTTTGCGTAAGTCGGTCGCGAATACGGATGGACGTAATTTACGTTCACCCCCAAAAACAATAACGTTCTAGCGACGTCATTTGGAGCATGCGCACTAGGAAAAATCGCGGACGGCGCAGGCGCAGTACGATCGGCGCGGGGACGCGCCTGATTTAAATAATACACTCCCCCTAGCCGCGGAATTTGAATTCCGCCGGGGGAGTTACGATCCGCCGGCGCAAGGTTCGAGGTAAGTGCTTTGTGAATACTGCACTAGCCTCTCAAATTTGCGCTGGCGGACCGTTTTCATCGGACATGTCCCGTCGAGTGTAAGAGGCCTAAGATGTTCACTTATGGCACAGGCAGATATGATGTACTGCATGCATACGTTTAATACTGAATTACAAGCTGTGGAAACCAGACTAGACCACACTGAATCAGGGCCGTCTTAATAACATCATGGGCCCCTGGGCAAAGTAAAACACTGGGGCCCCTACCAGCCTGCCTCAATTTGACCCCCAACTCTGGAGAATTATAGTATGAATTGTTGATAGAATCAAAAATATATTAATTAGTACTTTCAATAAAATCAATTTTAAACAATGAGAACACATGCCATAAATCAAAGACCAATCAACACAAAGGGCACAGTACAGAGGGAGGCAGAAAGGCACAGTACAGGGTAGGTCAGGAGGGCACTATACTGGTTCCGGGGCGTTACCCAGGACACGGCCATCCCGGGACAGCTTAGTAAAGGCATGACTGTCCCAGCAAATCTGGGACAGTTGGCAAGTATGATGTAATGCAAGATTATCATGGGGCCCCAATGCGCCTGGGGCCCCATGTGCAGTGCCCATGCATTAAGATGGCCCTGCACTGAATCAAAAATGGGGGAATTTGCCACAACCATGAATAACCTTGTTGATGCTCATGAGGAGAAAGAGGAGGGGATGGAGTGGGTTAAGGATAAATTGGCCGATATTAAGGACAGATCTAGAAGAAACAACATGAAGATTAGAAGAGTTCCTGTGCAGAAAGCAGACCTCCGATCCATTGCTACTACTTTGTTTAAAGCGATCCTGCCTGACGGCTCCGATTTGGATGTCACAATTGACAGAATACAGTATTGTTTTGCCCCTGCAAAAGTAAGAAACATTTTCAGACATACATTTCCTTCTTGTGGTATCTATTGTAAAAAAAAATAAAAGTGTTGAAACATTTTTCGTGATAAACCTACAGAAGCCACAACCTCCCAGACAGCTAAAATACCAAGATGACACATAGCAAGAGATAACCTAACCCTAACGTAGGAAGAAGTTAGGACTTCCCACTAGCTTGAATTAGCTTAACCACTTAAGCCCCGGACCAATATGCTGCTAAATGCCCAAAGGCGTTTTTACAATTCGGCACTGCGTCGCTTTAACAGACAATTGCGCGGTCGTCCGACGTGGCTCCCAAACAAAATTGGCGTCCTTTTTTCCCCACAAATAGAGCTTTGTTTTGGTGGTATTTGATCACCTCTGTGGTTTTTATTTTTTGCGCTATAAACAAAAATAGAGCGACAATTTTGAAAAAAATGCAATATTGTTTACTTTTTGCTATAATAAATATCCCCCAAAAACATATATAAAAACATTATATGTCAGTATTACATTGTATATCCCTGTATGTTGTGGTCGTTCAGGTGCTTATGTAAAAGTTTTTTTAAACTATCAACGCCCCCCGCTGAAACCACTGCTTGTGGAAGGAAATTCCACATCCTTTTTCGCTCTTAAGAACCCTCTTCGCAGTTTAACCACTTGCCGTCGCCGCACCGTCGAAATACGTCCACAAGGTGGCTCTCCTAGGCGAGATCACGTTATATGACGTCCTGCCTATTAGCCGCCACTAGGGGCGCACGCGCGCGCCCCCCGCTCGCCCCCGACTCCCGTGCGTGTGCCTGGCGGGCGCGATCGCCGCCGGGCACACGCGATCGCTCGGTACAGAGCGGGGAACGGGAGCTGTGTGTGTAAACACACAGCTCTCGTTCCTGTCAGCAGGGGAAATGCTGATTTTCTGTTCATACAATGTATGAACAGAAGATCAGTGTTTCCCCTAGTGAGGCCACCCCCCCCCCCCCACAGTAAGAACACACCCAGGCATACTTAACCCCTTCCCCGCCCCCTAGTGTTAACCCCTTTACTGCCAGTGGCATTTTTATAGTAATCTAATGCATTTTTATAGCACTGATCGCTATAAAAATGCCAATGGTCCCAAAAATGTGTCAAAAATGTCCGAAGTGTCCGCCATAATGTCGCAATACCGAAAAAAAAAATCGCTGATCGCCGCCATTACTAGTAAAAAAAATATTAATAAAAATGCCATAAAAATACCCCCTATTTTGTAAACGCTATAACTTTTGCGCAAACCAATCAATAAACGCTTATTGCGATTTTTTTTTACGAAAAATATGTAGAAGAATACGTATCGGCCTAAACTGAGGAAAAAAAAATGTTTTTTTATATATTTTTGGGGGATATTTATTACAGCAAAATGTAAAAAATATTCATTTTTTTCAAAATTGTCGTTCTATTTTTTTTTAGCGCAAAAAATAAAAAACGCAGAGGTGATCAAATACCACCAAAAGAAAGCTCTATTTGTGGGAAAAAAAGGACGCCAATTTTGTTTGGGAGCCACGTCGCACGACCGCGCAATTGTCTGTTAAAGCGACGCAGTCCCGAATCGCAAAAAGTACTCTGGTCTTTGGGCAGCAATATGGTCCGGGGGGTAAGTGGTTAAGGTTAAACCTCTTTTTTTCTAATTTTAATGAGTGGCCACGTGTCTTATTAAACTCCCTTCCGCGGAAACGTTTTCTCCCTATGTGGGGTCAACAGTACGGTATTTGTAAATTGAAATCATATCCCCTCTCAGGCGTCTCTTCTCCAGAGAGAATAAGTTCAAAGCTCGCAACCTTTCCTCATAACTAATATCCTCCAGACCCTTTATTAGCTTAGTTGCCCTTCTCTGTACTCTCTCCATTTCCAGTACATCCTTCCCGAGGACTGGTGTCCAGAACTGGGCAGCATACTCCAGGTGCGGCCGGACCAGAGTCTTGTAGAGCGGGAGAATTACTGTTTTATCTCTGGAGTTAATCCCCTTTTTAATGCCAATATTCTGTTTGCTTTGTTAGCAGCAGCTTGTCATTGCATGCCATTGCTGAGCTTATCATCTACTAGGACCACAAGGTCCTTTTACATCCTTGATCCCCCCAGAGGTTCTCCCCCCCAGTGTATAGATTGCATTCATATTTTTGCCACCCAAATGCATTATTTTACATTTTTCCACATTGAACCCCAACGTCTATGGGAATATAGACGTTGCTGTCTATATTCCCATCCAGATGATCTCCTCATTTACTGTCCAGAGGGTAGATTCAGATAGATTAGCGGATCTTTAGATCCGCGTAATCTATCTGATTTACGATCCGCCGGCGCAAGTTTGAGAGGCTAGTGCTGTATTCAGAAAGCACTTACCTCAAAACTTGTGGCGCGTATAGTAAATCCCCCGGCGGAATTCAAATTCTGCGGCTAGGGGGAGTGTAGTATTTAAATCAGGCGCGTTCCCGCGACGATTTAACTGCGCATGCGCCGTCCACAAATTTTCCCGGCGTGCATTGCTCCCAATGACGTCGCTAGGACGTCATTGGTTTCGGCGTGAAGGTAAATTACGTCCATCCGTATTCGCGACCGACTTACGCAAACAACGTAAAAATTCAAAACTCGGCACGGGAACGACGGCCATACTTAACATAGGATACGCCGCCGGACTATCCGCCGGAAAAAGCCGAACGCAAACGACGTAAAAAAAAAGCGAAGGGCGGGCGTTCGTTTCTGAATCGGCGGATCTCCTCATTTGCATATTCGTCGCGTATACAAACGGAAGCGCCACCTAGCGGCCAGCGGGAGATTGCAGCCTAAGATCCGACGGTGTAAGTCACTTACACCTGTCGGATCTAAGGGAGATCTATGCGGAACCTGATTCTATGAATCAGCCGCATAGATCCGACCGTCGGATCTCAGAGATACGACGGCGTATCAGGAGATACGCCGTGGTATCTCTATCTGAATCCGGCCCCAGGGGACCACATGAATACTGCTCTGTGTTGAAGTTGATGCTTCTACATTCCTTATATCAAATGCCATGTTCCCAGATAGCAAGGAGACAATTTTTTTCACAAACAGTTTAAATGAGCTTCTGTAGCCCTCCAGGGCCATGAAAAATCTATTCATCAAAAAAAAAAACTTTAATTGGCCCGTCCCATTCACTTAAATGCATTTTGTCAAAATGGTGAAATTTAGACCCCCGATCCCTCCATAAAGAGTACCTGTCACCACCTATTACTGTCACAAGGGATGTTGACAGCAATGCAAGTGATTAAAATGTAAAAAAAAATAAAAATAAACACACAATATAATATTATAAAAATAAATAAGAAAAAAAAATAAAACATTTTTAAAGCGCCCCCCTCCCCGGGAGCTTGCGCAACCAAAAAAAAACGCATACGAAAGTCCCGCTCGCATATGAAAACGGTGTTCAAATCACACATGTGAGGTATCGCCGCGATCGTCAGAGCGAGAGCAATAATTAGAGCACTAGACCTCCTCTGTAACTTTAACCTGGTAACCGTAAAAAAAGTTTAAAGCGTCACCTATGGAGATTTTTAGGTACCGTAGTTTGTCGCCATTCCACGAGTGCGTGCAATTATAAAGCGTGACATGCTTGGTATCTATTTACTTGGCGCAACATCATCTTTCACATTATGCAAAAAAATTGGGCAAACTTTACTTTTTCCTTTTTTTTTTCAAATTCATGAAAGTTAATTTTTCCCAAAAAGTTGCGTTTAAAACACCGCCGCACAAATACCGTGTGACATAAAATATTGCAACAATCGCCATTTTATTCTCTAGTTTCTCTGCTAAAAAATATATATATATAATGTTTGGGGGTTCTAAGTAATTTTCTAGCAAAAAATATGGATTTTAGCTTGTATACACTAAATGTCATAAATAGGCTTAGGCATGAAAGGGTTAAATAAGCTAAAACTATATAGTTTTACATTCTGGGCAAATTGGGGAAGTGATTCTACGAAGAATGGAGATTCCGTGTGCTCAAGATGTGGAATGTTATGAAAGTGAAAGTAACTGTGATCACATTGTTGTCCTCTCTCCCTCCTCTGCTCCTTCCTGCTTACGTCATTGATTTTCAGAGCCGCCCCGGGAACTGCGTCTACACAATTATATAAAGGTAATACAGACTGATCTGCTAACGTGGTCTATCGGGAAAACCATCCGGAGTATATCATGGGAGAAGTTCTCTTAGCGTCTCTCTGATCTCCTCCCTCCCGTAATCTGAGTCTATTGAATTTAACATATTAGTTGACCAATGACGTCATGTGGGTTGAACTGGATGGACTTGTGTCTTTTTATAACCAGACTATGTAACTATGTGACATACAGCACAACAATAACAATATCCATTGCAGCTCACATGACAGCTATGGAGCCCGGGGGTTAGAAGGGGCCCCATTAGGGGGTTGTTGATATCAGAAGTAAAGGAGATATTTTTTAGAATATTTCGAATATTTTTTGAATTTTTTGAATATTTTTAGAATAATTATTGCTAGTTGTAGATCCCCTTTTGTAGACTGATCAGTAAGGAAAGTTTGTTGAGCTTTCTTCGTAGTGTAGATTTATTGCCCTTTAACCACTTAAGGACCGGACCAATATGCTGCTAAATGACCCAAGGGGTTTTTACAATTCGGCACTGCGTCGCTTTAACAGACAATTGCGCGGTCGTGCGACGTGGCTCCCAAACAAAATTGACGTCCTTTTTTCCCCACAAATAGAGCTTTCTTTTGGTGGTATTTGATCACCTCTGCGGTTTTTATTTTTTGCGCTATAAACAAAAATAGAGCGTCAATTTTGAAAAAAATGCAATATTTTTTACTCTTTGCTATAATAAATATCCCTCAAAAATATATAAAATAACGTTTTTTTCCCTCAGTTTAGGCCGATACGTATTCTTCTACCTATTTTTGGTAAAAAAAAACGCAATAAGCGTTTATCGGTTGGTTTGCGCAAAATTTATAGCGTTTACAAAATAGGGGATAGTTTTATTGCATTTTTATAAAAAAATGTTTTACTACTTATGGCGGCGATCAGCGATTTTTTTCGTGACTGCGACATTATGGCGGACACTTCGGACAATTTTGACACATTTTTGGGACCATTGTCATTTTCACAGCAAAAAATGCATTTAAATTGCATTGTTTATTGTGAAAATGACAGTTGCAGTTTGGGAGTTAACCACAAGGGGGCGCTGAAGGAGTTTCGTTTCACCTAGTGTGTGTTTACAACTGTAGGGGGGTGTGGCTGTAGGTCTGACGTCGTCGATCGTGTCTCCCTATAAAAGGGAACACACGATCGATGCAGCCGCCACAGTGAAGAACGGGGAAGCCGTGTTTACATACCGCTCTTCCTGTTCTTCAGCTCCGGGGACTGATCGCTGCACTCCCGGTCCCAGAGCTTCGGACCGGGTCGCGGGAGCGCGCCGCGGGCGCGCGCCCCCGACCCACGGCTGGGTACTAGTACAGGACGTACCTGTACGTACATGTGCCCAGCCGTGCCATTCTGCCGACGTATATGTGCAGGAGTCGGTCCTTAAGTGGTTAAACGTTTGGTCATCCCGGGCCAGCACTGAAATTACCTATTGCAATTCTCAGATCCCCTTTTGCAGGCTGGTCAGTAAAGAGAATTTTTTAGGCTTTCTTTTGTTGTAGATATTTTCTGAAGATGTATTTAATATGTATTGTCATAGTGTCTCCCAGTGTTAGTTCTCCCGCAGCCCACTCTAAAGAGCTGACTGGGGCAGACTGACGCTGGTTGAGTCCCGTCTGGTAGTGGAAAACATCCTGAGGTTGGAGAGAGGTGTTTGCGGAGTGGGGATATGTCTGCCAGCGAAAGAGCCCCTGACGTTTGTCTGGGGGGATGTGTTAACGCTGCAAAGATATTATCGGTTATAAGCGGATGTACGCTCGTGCCACCCCTGTGTGGCTGATCAACATATATGAGGGGCCATGATGTGCCCCTGCAGATAATCTCCCATCCACAGGAACGGTAGTATAATCCGGGTATGCGTCATTCTCTAAACGCAGAATAAGGATTCATACAAACGGTAAAATGGGAGCTTTTGAATTGTTCTGGTCAGGAAAAACGTCCATGATTCCCCTGCATGTGGTTTCCTTTGTCTAGTTGAAAATGATGGCTTCCAGGTACAGGGGGCGGGAAATCATACACGCTGTCCCTGCCCAGACACGCCCATAAGACTCCCCTAGTCATTGTTCATTGGTTGTTGTATAAAATCATCCTGTTGGAAGGATTTCTTGTGTTGACATTCATATCCTGTCTGGTCATTTCCTGTGTTGAGGTCATATCCTGTGATGTCATTTCCCATGGAGGAAGTGATTGGCTGTTGGGGCAATGACTTCCTGTTTATCATTTCCTTTTGTTGTGGTTGAAAAAAAAAAGTGATGTGCTCGGTAGAGGCAGGAGAGGATGGTGCTGAGGACATCGTCATGTCTGTTTAATTGGGGATATGTGGGAAATAGAGTCAGCAGTAAGATGCATTATACCATTAGACTAAATGGGTGCTTATTAGGCAAGCGCCTTGAGGCGATATAAGTTACTCACACTCACTCACTATTAGCATGCCTCACTGTGCCCATGCCTCACTGTGTCCATGCCTCACTGTTTCCATGTGCATGCCTCACTGTGTCCATGCCTCACTGTGCCCACGTCTCACTGTGTCCATGTCTCACTGTGTCCATGTGCATGCCTCACTGTGTCCATGCCTCACTGTGTTCATGTGCATGCCTCACTGTGTCCATGCCTCACTGTGTTCATGTGCATGCCTCACTGTGTCCATGCCTCACTGTGTCCATGTGCATGCCTCACTGTGCCCATGCCTCACTGTGCCCATGCCTCACTGTGCCCATGCCTCACTGTGTCCATGCCTCACTGTGTCCACATACCTCCCAACATTTAGAAAATCCAATGCGGGACATCTTGTTGAGCGGGGGGGCGGGGATCAAAGTTGTTGAGCGGGGGGGGCGGGGATCAAAGTTGTTGAGTGGGGGGGGGCGGGAATCAAAGTTGTTGAGCGGGGGGGGGGGGGTTCTCCTACCTGTCCCGACACCCCGCCTGCGCCATTCGACTGTAGCCCGCTCTGTATTTCCCGTCGCACTGTGATTGGGCATATAGCGGTCATGTGCGGAGGCGGGACTTCTAGACGATCCATTAAAGGCCAGCCGCACATGACCTCCATACGCCCAATCACAGGGAACCGGACACCAAACATGGCGGTGGAACGCAAACATGGGGATGGAACGCAAACATGGAGGCACGGAATGTCGCGCCCGGGCCCTGTTTTCCGGGATCCTAGTCTAGTCCGCGTGACCCCGGGACAGACTTTGAATTGCGGGAGGATCCCGCGGAATCCGGGACAGTTGGGAGGTATGTGTCCATGCCTCACTATACCCATGACTAGACTGACGTTTAACATGGGAGCCTATGGAAGGGGTGCCTGGCTTTGAAAAATGGGTGCTCTCCAGCCGTAGGTCCCCAAGTCAACAAAACTTGCACACTTGTAGAGGAGAAATGGGGCTACATGTGTGCCAAGTCCCGGTCCAGGGGACCTACGATCGGTCGGTACCGGGTCCCCAAGGTCACCGGAGAAATGACCGTTTAACATTGGAGTCTATGGAAGGGGTGCCGGCTTTGGAAAATTGGTGCTCCCCGGCCATAGGTCCCCCCGACCAGAGGCGTATCTAGTGAAAATAGCGCCTATGGCAAGCACTGAAACTGCGCCCCAGTCAAAACATTTGAAACCCATCTTTCAGATAACCTTAACAAAAAAAAAAACTGCTAACAAAACTAGGGATATTTATCATCCCTTGTGATACCTTTGGTAGTGACATATCCTCTTTATGGAGAAATCTGGGGTTTATTAGACCCCTGATCCCTCCACTGCCCTCCAAGGCCAGGTAAATGCAGAACCAATACTGGAAGTGATGAAATCTTCATCACTTAAGGCCTCAGTTTTCACAGATAAGAGGGAGAAACTGATGTTCCTCCTCCTTCTTTGTGCACTGCCAATCCGACCAGATGGAATGGGGGAGCCTGGGAGAACAGTGGAGGGCTGTGGCTGAACGCAGCAGGGATAGCGCTGCCATTGTCCATTAGCAAAGGTGTTGAAAAGGAGATCCTGCCTATGCTCGGGAGGAGGGAAGAAGAGACCCTCAGACCCTGGTAAGTGCCTTGCTGTCCAGCCACTCATCAGCGCCCCCTTCATATGGCGCCCATGGCACTTGCCATGGCTTCCATACCCTAGATACGCCCCTGCCCCCGACAACAAACTTTGCACACTTGTAGAGGAAGAGTGGGGCTACCTGTGTGCAAAGTCCAGGGGACCTACGGCCGGCCGATATCTGGCCCCCAAAATCCGGGAGATCAGGCACAAAAAGGTGACTCGAGTATAAGCCGAGGGGGCATTTTCAGCACAAAAAAATGTGCTGAAAAACTCGAGTATATACGGTATATACTTTTTTCAGACACCCTAGAGAATAAAATGGAGGTCGTTGCAATACTTTATTTCACACCGTATTTGCGCAGCGGTCTTACAAGCGCACTTTTTTAAAAAAAAATACACTTTTTTAAATAAAAAAAATAAGACAACAGTAAAGTTAGCCCATTTTTTTTTAATATTATGAAATATATTGTTATGCCGAGCAAATTGATACCCAACATGTCACGCTTTAAAATTGCACCTGCGTATGGAATGGCGACAAACTTTGACCCTTAAAAATCTCCATAGGCGACGTTTAAAAATTTCTACAGGTTACCAGTTTTGAGTTAAAGAGGGAGGTCTAGTGCTAGAATTATTGCTCTCGCTTACATTAGTAAGCGAGAGCAATAATTCTAGCACTAGAGCAATAGTTTTTCAGCACATTTTTTTTCAGGCCTTAATTTCTTTTTATACTTGTGCAAAAATGGCAGTGAAAGGGTTAATTGGTGTATCTCTGTTGAACCGCAGGCAGGTGCGGGAAGGTGAATTGCTGGGTGTGGCGAGTGATCAGAGTCCGACCAGGAAGTGACGGGAGAGCACAAAGCACAGGGTGTCCCCACAGGCCCAGATTGTAGAAGAGGATTGCAGGTAACATTGTTATTTTTTACTGCCTGGGGGGGGGGGGGACACCATGTCGTGACACCGCGGAAATAAAACACGTGTTGCAGACTGGGGGGATGGGGGGGGATTTTGATATTGACTGTAAAACACTCAAACAATAAATAGGCAGAACAGCCAAGCTAATGAGATCTAATTGTAGATACAGCCCAAGTGAACCTAGGCCCAGATTCTCAAAGGACTTACGACGGCGCAGCGCCATGTACGCCATCGTAAGTCCTAATCTGGCCCGGCGTATCTATGCGACTGATTCTTAGAATCAGTTACGCATAGATATCCATTAGATCCGACAGGCGTAAGTCTCTTACGCCGTCGGATCGTAACTGCAATTTTTTTTTAAAGCTTCCGCCGATTTCCGCGTCGAGTATGCAAATTAGCTAGATACGCGAATTCCCGAACGTAAGCGCGGCCGACGCAGTAAAGTTACGACGTTTACGTTAGGCGTAATGTTGCCCCTGCTATATGGTGGCCTAAGTGCGGCGCAACAATGTTAAGTATGGCCGTCGTTCCCGCGTCGAAATTTTAAAAAGTTACGTCGTTTGCGTAAGTCGTCCGTGAATGGGGCTGGACGTCATTTACGTTCACGTCGAAACCAGTGACGTCCTTGCGACGTCATTTGGAGCAATGCACACTGGGATATTTTACGGACGGCGCATGCGCACTTCGTTCGGCGCGGGGTCGCGCTTTGTTTAAATGATACACGCCCCCTACCCGCCGGATTTGAATTACGCCGCGTGATTTACGCTACGCCGCCGCAACTTTACAGGCAAGTGCTTTATTCACAAAGCGGCGTAACGTAAATCAGATACGTTACGCCCGCACAAAATTGCGCGGATGTACGAGAATCTGGCCCCTAGTCTATAGCGCTATGTTGTGTTTATACAGCGGTGGTGCGTCCATAGAGGGCGCAGGAGCGCCGCCTTCTCTCTCCTGCCCCCGTCAATCAACAATTCATGAATCTATCTATTATCGCCGCTGCCACCCCCTTGTTCAGGTGTCCGGCCCCTTTGTCGGGGGCTGGGCATCTGAATTACAGCGGCGGGGGTGTTTTGGAAGTGCCTGATTAGAGCCGTCGGCTCTAATAGGCTTCCTGATTAGAGCCTGTGGGCTCTAGTAGGCTTCCAAAGTGTTAAACCGCGGGCGCACTGCTGTGCGTTCCCTGTTTAAAACAGTGCTGTGTTAGGGAATCGCTTCTCTGACACTGACCCGCCTCTCAGCCAATCAGGTGCACCGGGTCTGGTCACCGGTCACCTGATTGGCTAAAGCGACAGGCGCTGTGATTGGACACCTATCAGGCTTCCAATCATAGCAGAGATGACATGGAGGACTCGGAGGGAGCGTGGAGAACAGCGCTGACCCGAGACAGGTAAGTGCCAGGCGGGGGGGGGGGGGGCAAACTGGCATCATTTAATGGGGCAAACTGGCGGCTATTGATGGGCACAGTGGCTGCGTTTGATGGGCAAAGTGGCTGCATTTGATGGGCACAGTGGCTGCGTTTGATGGGCACAGTGGCGGCAATTGATGGGCACAGTGGCGGCAATTAATGGGCACAGTGGCTGTGTTTGATGGGCACAGTGGCGGCAATTGATGGGCACAGTGGCTGCGTTTGATGGGCACAGTGGCTGCGTTTGATGGGCACAGTGGCTGCAATTGATGGGCACAGTGGCTGCGTTTGATGGGCACAGTGGCTGCGTTTGATGGGCACAGTGGCTGCGTTTGATGAGCACAGTGGCTGCGTTTGATGGGCACAGTGGTGGCGTTTGATGGCCACAGTGGCAGCAATTGATGGGCAGAGTGGGAGCATTTGATGGGCACAGTGGCTGCGTTTGATGGGCACAGTGGCGGCAATTGATGGGCACAGTGACTGCGTTTGATGGCACAGTGGCAGCAATTGATGGACACAGTGGCTGCGTTTGATGTTACAGTGGGAGCATTTGATGGGCACAGTGACTGCGTTTGATGGGCACAGTGGCGGCAATTGATGGGCACAGTGGCTGTGTTTGATGGCACAGTAGCAGCAATTGATGTTTTTTTTCGTTTGTTGCTAACAAAGTGTAAAGGCCAAACTATTTTTATTTGTGAATAGAGTAGGTAAGGGTTAGTCTCTTTGCCATATTTTTCTTGCCATCGGTTCTCAATCAAACAAAACAATCAAACTGCTAGCTGTGAAATCTAGAACAGCCCAAAGCAATCAATAGCTGCTCCAATGACTACAGAGGAGCCAACAAATGCATTTACTTAGCATCTTATACTAAGAGGGTTCTACAGATATATATCATTTATATTTTTATTTTTAAAGGTCGGGTTACCATTTTGCTCTGCAAGAACAGAAGATGGGTCAGATGCCTACAAGATACCGTGATGGTAGGTCTATCAAAATATATGCTTCTATATATAAATTATATATAAGAGGAGAGAGCCGCTGCTCTCATGCAGATTGCTGGATCGAGATGGGGCTCAGGTAAGTATAAGGGGGGGGGGGGTTGAGGGGGAAACTGCACCCAGAAGTTTATTTTTTTTACCTTAATGCATTCATTTTAACCACTTAAGCCCCGGACCTTTAGGCAGCTAAATGCCCAGGCCACGTTTTGCGATTCGGCACTGCGTCACTTTAACAGACAATTGCGCGGTCGTGCGACGTGGCTCCCAAACAAAATTGGCGTCCTTTTTTTCCCTACAAATAGAGCTTTCTTTTGGTGGTATGTGATTACCTCTGCGGTTTTTATTTTTTGCGCTATAAACAAAAATAGAGCGACAATTTTGAAAAAAATGAATATTTTTTACTTTTTGCTATAATAAATATTCCCCAAAAATATATTAAAAAAACTATTTTTTTCCTCAGTTTAGGCCGATACGTATTCTTCGACCTATTTTTGGTAAAAAAAATCGCAATAAGCGTTTATCGATTGGTTTGCGCAACATTTATAGCGTTTACAAAATAGGGGATAGTTTTATTGCATTTTTATTAATTTTTTTTTTTTACTACTAATGGCGGCGATCAGCGATTTTTTTTCGTGACTGCGACATTATGGCGGACACTTCGGACAATTTTGACACATTTTTGGGACCATTGTCATTTTCACAGCAAAAAATGCATTTAAATTGCATTGTTTATTGTGAAAATGACAGTTGCAGTTTTGGAGTTAACCACAGGGGGCGCTGTAGGAGTTAGGGTTCACCTAGTGTGTGTTTACAACTGTAGGGGGGTGTGGCTGTAGGACTGACGTCATCGATCGAGTCTCCCTTATAAAAAGGGATCACTCGATCGATGCAGCCGCCACAGTGAAGAACGGGGAAGCCGTGTTTACATACGGCTCTCCCCGTTCTTCAGCTCCGGGGAGCGATCGCGACGAATAGCGAATAGCCGCGCCGTCGTCCCGGATCGCTCCCCGAGGGAATCCGCCCGCCGCACGCAGCGGAGGGGGTCCCGATCGGACCCCCCACCCGCTAGAAGGCAGGGACGTACTTGTACGCCCATATGCCTGTACGTGCCATTCTGTGGACGTAAATAGTCGTGCGGCGGGCGTTAAGGGGTTAATACGTTAAAAAAACGTTGTGGCCCAGATTCAGGTACATCGGCGTATCTTTGTGCTGGCGTAGCGCATCTCATATGCGCTACACCGACGTAACATTGAGAGGCAAGCTGAGTATTCACAAAGCACTTGCTCCTATATTTACGCCGGCGTAACGTAAATGGGCCGGCGTAAGCCCGCGTAATTCAAAGTAGGCAGGTAGTGGGCGTGATGTATTGAAATTAACCGTGACCCCATGTAAATGAATAGCCGATCGAACGGCGCATGCGCGCGCATGCTCAGAATCACGTTGCATATTCTTCCTAAGATACGACGGCTCAATGCGTACGACGTGAGCGTAACTTATGCCCAGCCCCATTCACGTACGACTTACGTAAACAACGTAAAATCCGACGGCTGTTCCGACGTCCATACCCTGAGGCCCCATACTCACGAGCAAACATGTCTGCTGAAACTGGCCCGCAGGCCAGTTTCAGCAGACATGTTTGCTCGTGTGTGGGCGCGAGCGGGCCGAATTCCAGCAAACATTTGCCCGCCGGGCCTTTTCCCAGCAGACAAATATTCCTGGACTTGTTTTAAAACAGTCCGCTGGAATTCTGCCCGCTCGGACATGTACGGTCGTCAGTACAGACCTACCGTACATGTCCAGGCGCCCGCCGTCCCTCGCATGCGTCGAATGACTTCGACGCATGCGTGGAAGCATTTTAAAGGCGGGCCGCCCACGTCGCCGCGTCATTGTCGCGGCGACACCGCGTCATCGACGCGGCGACACCGCGGACACGCCCCGCGTATTGTTTACGCGCGGACTTCTGTACGATGGTGTGTACAACCATCGTACAGAAGCCCTCTGGCAGACATGTATGGTGAAAACGGTCCGACGGACCGCTTTCACCATACATGTTTGTCCGTGTGTACCCGGCCTGACATGACTTACCCCTGCTTTATGAGGGGTAAACTTACGCCGGACGTACGCCTTACGTAAACGGCGTAGCTTACTGCGACGGGCGCAAGTACGTTCGTGAATCGGCGTATCTAGGTCAATTACATATTCGACATGTAAATCAACGGAAGCGCCCCTAGCGGCCAGCGTATATATGCACCCAAGATACGACGGCGTAGGAGACTTACGTCGGTCGGATGTGGAGCCAGAATTCAGGCGTATCTGGTTTTAAGAATACGGCGCAGAGATACGACGGCGCATCCTAGAACTAACGCGGCGTATCAACAGATACGTCGGCGTAAGTTGTCTCTGAATCCGGGCCCTTGAGTCTATAGAACGACTGTGTTCCCTGGTTTACACTAGTGTGATTTCTGATGCAACGGGAGTGAAAGCGGTGTGCAGTATTGCGTTTGGCCTGAGGAAGTGGGGGCGACGGAGCTGAGCAGAGCCGATCGGCGGCGTCCGGAAATGCTCGGAAAGACACGGAAATACTCAGTTTTCGAGGTTTGCCGAGGTCAGCCGAAGTGTCCTCGGGCCTCCAGCCCATTTCAGGCGCCCCCCCCACCTCTGGCCGCATTTGGTATTGCATGCCATTGAAGTCAATGCGGAACAAATTATTTTCGTTTCAATTGACTTCAATGGGGAAACTCGCTTTGATATGCGAGTACTTTGGATTACGAGCATTCTCCTGGAAACAGCTTATGCTCGTAATCCGAGGTTCCACTGTTTTACAATTCTCTACTAAGTCCTACTTATGTTGGCGCTTTAGCATTCATCTATAGAAGTGACGGAAAAAAAAGTTTAATTCTGTCCCTCTCTTTATCCAGGCGAACGAGAAGAGTTCCATCGGCTGCTGTCTCAGTACAACGTCAATGAACTACAGCTAATCTACGAGTATTTTAAGAATGACCTGATCTACATTGTGGCGTCCGCCACCGAATTCAAACAGCTGCTGGAGTACATGGCAACTCGGAATATCCTCAATATGGAGGTAACTACTGTAGAAAAATGTGTTGACTTTTACAGCAATCAAAGCTATGAGGAGAAGGTTAACCACAAACAGCAGCAAAATAAAATAATTAAAAGAAAAAACAACTATGACAAATAAATCCCAGAGCACTGTGAGGTTTCTAAAGAGAGGGCGGCAGAAGCTGCTTTCTTTCAGACTCTCTGGGCCAGATTCAGAAAGCTTCTACGCCGGCGTATCTCCAGATTTCAAATGTGCGCCGTCGCATCTTTACGCCGATTCACAAAGCAAGATACATCGAAAAACATGGCTTCAGCCGTCCGACGAAACTTGCCTACGCCGGCGCATAGTTACGCTGGACGCATTCGGCGTTCCCATTATAAATATGCAAATGACCTAGATACGCCGATTCACCAACGTACTTGCGCCCGGCGTATTAATGTATGCTGTTTACGTAAGGCATAACTCTACCCCTCATAAAGCAGGGGTAAGTCATGTTAAGGCATGGACGTCGGAACAAAATTTACGTAGTTTACGTAAGTCGTACGTGAATTGGGCTGTGCGTAAGTTCCGTTTACGTCGTAGGCATTGCGCCGACGTATCTTAGGGAGTATATGCAATGTGATTCTGAGCATGCGCGCGCATGCCCAGTTTGACCGGCCATTAATTTACATGGGGTCACGCTTAATTTAAATAGATGACGCCCACCTGCTTCCTACTTTGAATCAGGCGGGCTTACGCCGGCCAATTTACGCTACGCCGCCGAAACTTACGGAGCAAGTGCTTTGTGAATACTGCACTTGCCTCTCTAAGTTGCGGCGGCGTAGCGTAAATAAGATACGCTACGCCTGCACAAAGATGTGCCCAGGTACGTGAATTTGGCCCTCTGTCTCTTTATTACAACCTACAGAGTCTAAAGGAGGAAATTTGGAGGCAACCATAATGCTGATGCCAAGGGTGAAATTGATTTTGACCCTCCTGCTCAACATGAGTCTCCAGAAAAGCCATTTGAACATAACCGTTTGGGTGGAGGGAGCAGTCGCTTTGGGATAGTGGGCCAGATTCTCGTAGATCTCCGGCGGCGTAACGTATCTCCTTTACGTTACTCCGCCGCAAGTTTTACGGGCAAGTGCCTGATTCACAAACCACTTACCTGTAAACTTGCGGCGGCATATCGTAAACTCAACCCGCGCAAGCCCTCCTAATTCAAATGATCCTGGTAGGGGGCGTGGATCATTTAAATTAGGCGCGCTCCCGCGCCGATCGTACTGCGCATCCTCCGTCGGGTAAATTTCCCGACGTGCATTGCGCTAAATGACGTCGCACAGACGTCATTTGTTTTGACGTTAACGTAAATGGCGTCCAGCGCCATTCATGGACGACTTACGCAAACGACGTTAAATTTTCAAATTGCGACGCGGGAACGACGGCCATACTTAACATTGAGTACGCCACCTAGGGGGCATGTTTATCTTTACGCCGCGTATCGCTTACGGAAACGACGTAAAATCACTACGACGGCCAAGCGTACGTTCGTGAATCGGCGTGACTAGTCATTTGCATATTCTACGCTGACCGCAATGGAAACGCCACCTAGCGGCCAGCGTAGATATTGCACCCTAAGATACAACGGCGCTGGCCGTCGTATCTTAGGCATGTTTAAGTGTATCTCAGTTTGAGAATACACTTAAACATACGACGGCCTTAGATTCGGACTTACGTCGGAGTATCTGCTGATACGCCGCCGTAATTCTATGTGAATCTGGCCCGATGAAACCAATTATTTTCACAAATATTTTCCTTCCGTTTTTTTTCCCTGAAATCAGTAACATTGTATTCTAGTTATATCTCAAAATAAGGAGCGACCTGGGACCCTTCATGTTCTCTGAGAAGCTGGTACAAGATATTCTGGATGCTGGAAAAGAGGCCATCATGGGATTCTTGGAAGCCATCTACGATCTTCAGTTTTTTAATGCCCCGACTCATTTGTATGCACTGCGAGACGAATTGGATAAATTCGGTAAGTAAAATGTGAAATTCTGTGTGTTGAACTTGTATATTCTTATACTTAGATCAGTGGTCTCCAAACGGCGGCCCGGGGGCCATATGCGGCCCTTTGCTTGCTTTTCTCCGGCCCTTGAGGCACTATTTCATCCACTTATACCAATAATAGGGCACAAATCCCCCCACTGACAACAATGAAGGGGCACAAATCCCCCCCACTGACAACAATGAAGGGGCACAAATCCCCCCCACTGACAACAATGAAGGGGCACAAATCCCCCCACTGACACCAATGAACGGGCACAATTCCTCCCAATAACACCAATGAGGGGGCACAATTTCTCCCAATGACACCAGCAATGGGACCCATTGACACCAATGGTGGGAAACAATTCTTATCAATGAGGGGGGCACAATTTCTCCCAATGGTACCAATAATGGGGCACAATTTCTCCCAATGACACCAGGAATGGGACCCAATGACACGAATGATGGGGCACAATTTCTCCCAATGACACCCAACAATGGAGCCCAATGACACCAACGATGGGACACAATTCCTCCCAATGACATCAATAAAGGGACACAATTCCTCCTTCCATCATCAATGATGGGGCACAATTCCTCCCACTAACACCAATGATGGGGCACAATTCCTCACATTGACACCAACGATGGGACAGAATTCCTCTCAATGACATGAATAAAGGGACACAATTCCGCCTTCCATCATCAATAATGGGGCACAATTCCTCCCACTAACACCAACAATGGGGCACAATTCCTCCCACTAACACCAACAATGGGGCACAATTCCTCCCATTGACACCAAGGCTGGGGCATTGTTTTTTCCCTACGGATGTCGGGACCTTTTCTGCTTCCAATGGCCACAGTCAGGCCCTCCTAAAGTCTGCAGGACAGTAAACTGGCCCTTTGTTTAGAAAGTTTGGAGACCCCTAACTTAGATCATAAAAAAAGGCTTTAGATAGAAGCAAATATATGTTTTTGATTTGATGCCATGTGATTGGCTGATTAGTAATTTGCGTTACCAAGCAATTGAACAGGTGTACCTAAGTGGCCGATTAGTGTATAGCACTGGGATGATTAGTTCATGTTATTAGATTTTGTGCTATTCTGTTTATCCTTACACTTGTGTAGCGTCTGGTTACTTTCCAGAACCGTTGCTATGTTAAATTTAGAGGGGGTCAGAGAGTTAGTTAACTCTGACCATGTTGATTTGTCCAAATTTGGGCCTCTGTCTCAGTGTTGGCTGTGCTGTGGGTCCATTCTGTCCTTTCTGGGGTGAGATCACCCCAGGTCGGTAGGTGGCAGCAGTGGAGTCCGGGATTGGGTGCTCTTGCCCAGCAGCCTATCAGGAGGGTTTGGCCTCGCTGTGCATGCTGGGAGAGAGTATTTATGGGGCAGACGCCATCTTCCTGGGTTCTTCTCCTCGTGTGGCGACCATCTTTAGGGTAGCTACTTCACGCCGCCCCGGCAAATGGCCTTCCGGGCCGGGGGGTGCGCGTGCAACGCAAGGAACCTGGCTTCGGGACCACGTTGGCCCGGAGCAATTGATCTGCCGACTGGGGACTCAGTAATCGACTGGGTCCCACCTAAGGAGGTCCTGGTTAATGATTACTTATTGGCTCATTCTGTGATTTCCATTTGCTTAGGGGACAGTGTGATGCAACAGATATTACTGGATCGGAATGGACACCCTCTGACTCCAGAGCTGAAAGGTAAATATTAGAGGTTGTTTGATGTTTGGGACGCTAATGCACGCTATACAGCTACTTTAGGTTCCAAGTCCCTCTGTGTATTGCATTTAATTCTTTGAGTGGACACTTCTCAAATAAATGCTGTTGGATACAATGAGAACATGGATACTATTGTTGTATGTTGGGAAAATATCAGTTGACAGTAAGGCTCCATTCACACCTAGACGTTTTAACGCCTGAAGCCCGACGCTATTGCAGCCTGAAATACGCTGGAGGGGTGATTTAACATTGTTCTCTATGGTTCACATCTCCACGCCGAACGCCGAAACGCTGTACGCCTGAAGCTCAACACAAGTCCCTGACCCTTTTTTTTCAGGCAGCTTCGGCGTTCGGCATAGCCGACAATGTGTAAATCACCCCTCCAGCGAAAACCGCGGTAAAAAATGCCGCGTTTTGACGCGGCAAATCGCGGTAAAAAACGCTGCAATTTGTCGTGCCAAATCGCGGTACAAAACACTGCGCTAAGGTGTGAATGCAGCCTTAGATGCGTCCTTTATTTTTACAGGAATTCTGTTTAGACGATACATTCAGGTAACCAATGGTCAACATAGCTGATATATATGACCTATGGCATGTATAATACAATAGTTCCATCTAGAGGTTGAATTGGTAAATATTTAACCTTTAGGACAGGGGTAACCAACCAGTGGCCCGGGGGCCACATGTGGCCCGCGGAGCCCTCTGATGTGGCCCGCGACCTCCTACGCTGGAATGGTGGGTTGACAAGCCCAGATCGCATTGTGAATGGTGGTGGTAGAGGAAGAAAGCGGCTGCGGAGCAGAGCCCCATAGGCCGATGCTTTCTCTACAGCTAGTCTATGGCAAATTAAAGCAGGATAGACACAGGTGCATTATGCTGCACCCACATTATGGGTAAACCGCAGCACATCAGGGTGAAAGCAGTCTTAGGCCCTTTTCACATGATCATCCCAACCAAATTGGACCCTCAATTAACCTCTACAGAGCGACAGATGTCCGTTTACGCTCGCCTACCTCCAATCCAAAAAACAAAAGGGAATTCGTCCCATTCCATCTGGGAGGACCTATAGAGTAGCCGTGACCTGTCATCTGTCCGCTCCACTCAATGTGGCCCGCGACTGGTTACCAAGTTGCTTAAGTGGCCCTCGCTCTTCAAAAGGTTGGGCACCCCTGCTTTAGGACATTAGTGTAAAATAGTGAGAAAGGAGCCATACCCATGTGGGATTGTCTATCCCAACTTTCTAAATAAAAGGTTAGAAGCCTAAGCTGAAAGAAGGACTTTATAATGACAGAACACCAAGGAAGCTCTGTGCCAGAAGAAAGTTCCCCTTATAAGGCTTTCAAAATAGTGTAGCGCTACCCCCGGAGGAGCTTCTGGTTAGATTTGGGATCTACTCTCAATAACTGATTCACCCCTTTTAACTAGCTCGAACCCTCCCTAGGCACACCAGATGACTGCAAAAGTATTGTGACCCCTACTTGGTTAAGGCCACAATAGCACACATGAAACATGCAAAAGCCAAGAATACATATATCGGCCTAAACTGGGAAAAAAAAATGTTTTTTACATATTTTTGGGGGATATTTATTATAGCAAAAAGTTTAAAAAATTGCTTTTTTTTCAAAATTATCGCTCTTTTTTTGTTTATACCGCAAAAAATAAAAACTACAGAGGTGATCAAATACCACCAAAAGAAAGCTCTATTTGTGGGGAAAAAGGATGTCAATTTTGTTTGGGTGCCACGCAATTGTCAGTTAAAGCGCCGCAGTGCCGAATCGCAAAAAATGGGCCGTCATTGGGCAGCCAATTCTTCCGGGGCTGAAGTAGTTAAGTAAACCCGTAAACGTGACTTGAGAGATGAATTGTGGCAAAACTTCTCTCAGGAGAGAACATTATCAGAAAGGTTAGAAAATAAATTCAAAACTCCCAGGTGAGGTGTGGAAAGTATGGCAGGAAGATTTTGCTGTGAGAGTATCTAAGACGTCCTATGAAGCCGGGGGATTCAGACCCTTATGTTTCACCTGTAACTAAGTATCCACTTTTAGATGGACTAGTTATCTAAACATGAAAGCTCCTATGGCCCGAGTGTTCCTCTTTATAATGGCAGCTCGATTTAAAGACATCTTTTAGATCAGTGGTTCTCAACCTGGGGGTCGGGACCCCCTCGGGGGTCAAATGATGATTTGCCAGGGGTCACTGAATCCTGGACTATTCCTGAAGCCCGCACCACTCTCCCAGCCTTTTTGCGGCCACCCAGCAGGCTGGCCCTGGAGCCTGTGGCTGCCCAGCTGGGCTGTACCTGGAGCCCGCGGCCGCCCACTCAGCTTCTTTGCAGGCGCCCATTCAGTTCACAGCATGGCTGGGGGCAAAGACTAGAGGTCAGCTGACTGGTGAGGAATGTGAAGTGGGATGGGCTGGAGGAGACCCCATATCCTGATTTCGGCATAAGTGTCACTGCTGCGAAACACCACAAAGTCAGAGACACAGTGAAGCCGGAGACACAGTGAAGCCGGAGACACAGTGGGCCAGATTCTCGTAGTTCTGCGGCGGCGTAACGTATCCGATTTACGTTACGCCGCCGCAACTTAGACGGGCAAGTGCTGTATTCTCAAAGCACTTGCTCCATAAGTTGCGGCGGCGTAGCGTAAATCGGCCGGCGTAAGCTCGCCTAATTCAAATTTGGATCAGGGGGGTGTGTTTTATGTAAATTTACTGTGGCCCGACGTGATTGACGTTTTTCCCGAACGGCGCATGTGCCGTCTGTGGAATTTCCCAGTGTGCATTGCTCCAAAGTATGCCGCAAGGACGACATTGGTTTCGACGTGAACGTAAATTACGTCCAGCCCCATTCACGGATGACTTGTGCAAACGTGGGAACGACGGCCATACTTAACATTGTTACGCCGCACTTACGCCACCATATAGCAGGGGCAAGTATACGCCGGGAAAAGCCTAATGTAAATGGCGTAACTTTACTGCGTCGGCCGGGCGTACGTTCGGGAATTCGCATATCTACCTAATTTGCATACTCGACGCGGAATTCGACGGAAGCGCCACCTAGCGGCCAGCGTAAATATGCATTTTTGATACGACAGTGTAACACAGTTACGCCTGTCGGATCTAAGCTAAATATATGCGTAACTGATTCTAAGAATCAGGCGCATAGATACGACCGCGCAACTTGGAGATACGACGGCGTATCTGGAGATATGCCGTCGTATCTCGTTTAAGAATCTGGGCCCAAGAGTGTGATTATAGTTGCCATTAAAAGGACTCAGGTAGCGCTAAATGTCTGTGGTTTAGGCGCAAATTACTTGTCATGCCTTGGGTGCTGACAACCCACGCTACAAAAATAATTTTACTGTTAGGGGTCCCCACAACTTGGGAAATGTTATCAAGGGGTCACGGCACTAGAAGGTTGAGAACCACTGTTTTAGATGCTTCTATTGAGCATGTCTAGCTTATCACATGCAGTTTGGGGTAAGCTTAGAACCCATGGCCACCTGACCAAAAAAAAACAGGTTGGTATTTCAGGGGGTAAAAAATATTTTGGCACATGGATTGATTTTTGGGCAACTACATTTTTTTGATTTTTATATTTTATAATAATTGTATTGATGTTATTTTTTGCTTTCTTTGCTTTGGCAGAAATACAGGAACATCACAAGCAACATCTGCTAGAAATCGCTATACCGAAGCCCTCGGAATCTACAGAACAGAAATGTTATGTTTCTGATCGTTACATGGATCTGATTGTATCCCATGTCCGCCCCTTTCATAGATCAGCGAATCACAAGCTTTTAGAGACCGCAGAAAAACATAAAGATTACGTACGACCTGCTGCAGGAAGTGTTTCTCCTAACCGACTGTTCAGCTGGTGCCAAAATCTAAGATGTGCCCCACATGCGGTGATGGTGACTGGTGTGCCAGGAATAGGGAAGACAACTCTACTGGAGAAGCTGGTTTGTGATTGGGCAAATGGAAAATTCTATCAGCAGTTTTCTTTCATCTTCTTCTTAAGGTTCCGGGATCTCAACAAGCTAGAAAAGATCAGCTTGGAGTCAATGATCCTTCAGGAATATCCATATTTAGAGAATCAACTTGGGAACATTTTAGAGAATCCAGAAAGGCTACTCTTTATCTTTGATGGCCTGGATGAAAGTGTTCATGAAATAGATTTTATATTTGGACAGCTGCCTCGTGATATAAAACAAGTAGAGAATGTTGGAGCAGTTGTTGTTGGTTTGGCAAAACAGTTTCTACTCAAGGGTTGCTCGTTGCTTATGACCAGTCAACCAGACAGATTAGCGGGAAAGGATATTAACATTTTCAAGAGAGCACTGGAGGTCATTGGATTCTTACCAAAAGAAAGTCAACTTTACATTGAAAGATTCTTCATGAACAAGGAAATATCAGAGAAGGTTTTGGGTTTTCTGAGAGAGAACGGTGTGCTGTACACTTTCTGTTACAACCCATCGTACTGCTGGATCATCTGCACAGTCCTATCAAAGTTCTTCAAAGGCCAATCAACCAATGATGACCAAATGATGCCATCACTGCCGAAAACTCTGACGCAGCTCTTTGCGGCCTTCATTGCTGATGTTCTGTCCAAGCATAGTCTGGATAAAATTAAGGCTCGGAGTTTGTTGACCTCTATCGGGTGGATGGCAGAACATGAAGTTATGAACCACATTACCAAATTCGAAAAACAGACCTTATCACAGTTTAATGTGGACCCGACCTCAAACCTTTTTCCAGAATTAATGAAAGAATACACACGTTCCCCCGAGGCATCCTTCTCCTTCCTTCACCCCATCACCCAGGAATTTTTGGCTGCCTTGGTCCATTATATTGATTATTCTCCTGAGAATTTAGAAAGCTCACTTAAAAGAACCAAGTTCTTCAAAGATAACTATGGTGAACTATTTCTCTCGTTTCTCTGTGGCCTCTCCGATATCTCCACCAGGACCATTTTAGAGCCTTATCTGGGTGACTTTTCTTCTGATGCTGCCGAAGATGTCCTCACCTGGCTTAAAAAAGAGGTTACAGAATTTAAAACCTTAAAAAAAAGAAGGCTCTTGAGTATATGTTTTAAATTCTTTGAGCTACAGAATAAGGAATTTGTTTTGGAATGTCTTGGATCGCTCAGACATTTTAACATTGGTCAAGTCAACCTGACCCCTCTGGACTGCTCTGTGGTGTCTTTTACAATTCAGTCCTTTGAAGAGATTGAAGTTCTTGGCTTAGGAGAATGTAAGCTTCGGAGGGAAGATGTTGAGAGATTTGCACCTGCTCTACATAAAATACGTGACATAGGGTACGATATAAATGCATTTCCTCTTATGTCTAGTAAATATCAAAAGCTCTTGGTGTTAAAGGGGTTGTAAAGGTACAATTTGTTTTCCCTAAATAGCTTCCTTTCCCTTAGTGCCGTCCTCCTTCACTTACCTTATCCTTCCATTTTGCTTTTAAATGTCCGTATTTCTTCTGAGAAATCCTCACTTCCTGTTCTTACTGTGCCATCAATTTGCACCACTGTGCAATGCCATTAAACGCAGTCACTGTGCCATTCATTGTCACCACTGTGCCATGCCATTAAACGCAGCCACTGTGTCATACATTGTCACCACTGTGCCATGCCATTAAACGCAGTCACTGTGCCATCCATTGTCACCACTGTGCCATGCCATTAAACGCAGCCACTGTGTCATACATTGTCACCACTGTGCCATGCCATTAAACGCAGCCACTGTGCCATACATTGTCACCACTGTGCCATGCCATTAAACGCAGTCACTGTGCCATCCATTGTCACCACTGTGCCATGCCATTAAACGCAGTCACTGTGCCATACATTGTCACCACTGTGCCATGCCATTAAACGCAGCCGCTGTGCCATGCATTGTCACCACTGTGCCATGCCATTAAACGCAGCCACTGTGCCCTTTAATGGTCGCCGCTGTGCCAATTGTCCCCACTGTGCCCTGTAAATTGCTTTCTTCCCCCTCCGCCCGGCACTTACCTTTACTGGTTTTAGGCATCCACGTCCCACGATGTCTTCTCCCGCCCTCGATGACTGACAGGCGTCTCAGCCAATCAGGTTACTGGTAGCCAGAACCGGCCAACCTGATTGGCTGAGACGCCTGTCATCTTATTCAAGGGGCGTACAGTCTGTGCGCTCCGAGAATAAGCTTCCGGGACCCGAGGGCTGTATTGGGAAAGCCTATCAGAGCTGTTGGCTTTGATAGACATTTCCGTACAGCCAACCAGCTGGCGTTATTCAGATGGCCGGACATTGAGCGCCGACCATCTGAATAACAGCGGCGAAAATAACATAGATTCGTGCAATGCATGAATCTATGTTATTTGACTCAGTGGCGGTGAGAGCCAGAGGGGGCGGCGCTCCAGCGCCCTCTATGGACGAACCGCCACTGGTAGTCGCACAAGGCATTTTTTGTATATGTTACTGAAATAATGTATCTTATTCACTCCTTACAGATTCAATGACAGTAGATTCGGAGATGACGGAGTCAAGTTTATATGTTCAGCATTAAAACATCCCGACTGCAAGATACACACTCTGCAGTAAGTTGGGAGGATGATGAGTTCATGATGTTGTAAAATAGAAAGGATATAATACATTTTTTGGTTAAAGTCCAACTTCAGACTCCAGGGGTCTCCAAACAAAGGACCAGTATACTGCCCTTCAGACCTGGTGCAGCTGTGCATGGTAGCCAATTAGCTTCTAACTTCAGCCTGTTCAGTTAAAGTGGCTGTAAACCGCTGGACGTTGTTATTTTTTTAACTCTTACCTGCAAGGTAATGTCATAATGTGCTAGTATGCATCGTTGGTATCAGTGGAAGGAATAGTGTCCCATCATTGGTATCAGTGGAAGGAATAGTGTCCCATCATTGGTGTCAGTGGGAGGAATAGTGTCCCATCATTGGTGTCAGTGGGAGTAATAGTGTCCCATCATTGGTATCAGTGGGAGGAATAGTGTCCCATCATTGGTGTCAGTGGGAGAAATAGTGTCCCATCATTGGTATCAGTGGAAGGAATAGTGTCCCATCATTGGTGTCAGTGGGAGGAATAGTGTCCCATCATTGGTGTCAGTGGGAGTAATAGTGTCCCATCATTGGTATCAGTGGGAGGAATAGTGTCCCATCATTGGTGTCAGTGGGAGGAATAGTGTCCCATCATTGGTGTCAGTGGGAGGAATAGTGTCCCATCATTGGTGTCAGTGGGAGGAATAGTGTCCCATCATTGGTATCAGTGGGAGTAATAGTGTCCCATCATTGGTATCGGTGGGAGGAATAGTGTCCCACCATTGGTATCAGTGGGAGAAATAGTGCCCCCTGGTTGGCGTCAGTGGCAGGTATTATGCCCCACTGTTGGTGTCGATGGAAGACATGGCGACTCATCATTGAGGTCAGTGGAAGGAATATTGCCTTGTATCAGTGAGAGTAACAGTGTCCTAAGGTCCGAATAAAGGCAAGCAAAGGGCCGCATCTGGCCCGCAGGCCACAGTTTGGAGACCACTGGCATAGACAGTACATTACACTTGAAATCTGCACTTCACTGAAAATGAACAGTATAAATTATTTTTAATCAGATGTTTTATATTTCCTCTCTGTAGTTTGGCAGCCACTGGACTAACAGACCGGGCGTGCTCGTATTTAGGACCGGCAATCAGTGCCAACAAGTCCCTTCGAAAACTTCGACTGTCTTATAACAGGCTGGATGGGCCTCACTTTGGTGACCTGATGACGGCTTTGTCCAGTCCTACCTGCCAATTAGAGGAACTGGAGTGAGTAGAACGAATGTAAAAGAGAAGGCATTTGGTGGGACTGGTTGTGGATGTTCACCAACACATCTGTGCCGTCCCGTGGACGCAGAATCACGTCGGAAATACTCCTTAAGATACGTCGAATCACTGCCTACGACGTGAACGTAACCTACGCCCATCCCTATTCGCGTACTACTACGTAAACAACGTAAAATACGACGGCTGTTCCCTGGTCCATACCTTAACATGACTTACCCCTGCTTTATGAGGATTAACTTTACGCCGGACGTACGACTTATGTAAACCGCGTATATGAATGCCCCGGGCGCAAGTACGTTCGTGAATCGGCGTATCTTCCTCATTTGCATATTTGATTCGTAAATCAGTGGAAGCGCCCCTTGCGGCCAG
This sequence comes from Rana temporaria, assembly GCF_905171775.1. NCBI lineage: Eukaryota > Metazoa > Chordata > Amphibia > Anura > Ranidae > Rana > Rana temporaria. The sequence continues at coordinate 115,292,130 of NC_053501.1, forward strand.
CGTAAATATGCGCCGACGATACGACGACGTAGGAAACTTACGTCGGTCGGATGAAGCCTATTTTCAGGCGTATCTAGTTCTGTGGGCATGGCGCACAGATACGACAGCGCACATTTACACTTACGCGGCGTATCTCGAGATACGTCGGCGTAAGTGCTATGTGAATCCGAGCCATTCTCTTTCACTTTGGTTTGATGCTTGGGAAGAAGCACATGATCCGCGAAGGGTGTCAGTGCCAATTCCAAGTTATTGATGTCTCTGTCAAGAGAGTCAATTTGCTTATTATACTCTCTAGTCAGTATAAGCATCATTTCTCTAGAGCATGTCTTGAGGTTCACCTCCCATTCTTTTCTACAATCGTGACTAATGTGTTCAGTGTTAGGCCCCGTACACACGAGAGGATATCCGCTGGAAACGGTCCGCCGGACCGCGTCCAGCGGATAAATCCTCTGGCGGATTTGGATCTGATGGCTGTACACGCCATCAGATCGAAATCCGCACGGAATACATCCGCGGTGACGTGTCGCGCCGTCGCCGCGACGATGACGTGGCGACGTGCGCGACGCTGGAAGGTAAATACTTCCACGCATGCGTCGAATCATTACGACGCATGCGAGGGAGGGGAGCGGACGGACTGATCCGGTGAGTCTGTACAGACGACCGGATCAGTCCGCTGGACTGGATCCCAGCGGATAGATTTTATAGCATGCTACACCGGATCTATCTGCTGGAACTGATCCGCGGATCAATCCCAGCGGATAGATCCGGTCGTCTGTACGAGGCCTTAGGAAAAATTTGTACACGTAACCCATAAGGGTTAATAGATTCTCTTACATAGCGATCAAAGGTTTTTATGTGCCAAAAAAGGGCAGACATTTTTTTTCAAGGATTCGACCTAGCTTGTGGAATATTGAGTGTAATTGGGAGTCAGTTTGATCACCCTTGCCATAATTAGTTTCATAACCAGAAACTTCTCCTTACCCTCTCCCTTTCCTCTCTTATCCTTTCCCTTTCCTCTCTTTGCCATACCTCTACCTTTCCTCTCTTTATCCTTTCCCTTTCCCTTTCCTCTCTTCGCCATACCTCTACCTTTCCTCTCTTCTCTGCGTAAAAGGGGAGGGTTGAGGTAAGACCTGGCAACCTACTTTGTAAAATAACTCACCAAGAAAATTTTATGGAAAAGGCCCTAAACCATATGGGACCTGCTGGCAGGGCCGTTTGAAGGAATTTGGGGGCCCCAAGCAAAATGGGGGCCCCCCCCTGCACGCAAAGCCTACGTTAGCGCTTCACAATTTTGTTACACTCATGTTCTTACTCCCCCCCCCCCCCAGTCCCTATGTTTTTCTATTCTCACCTCCCCTTCTTCCCTGTAGGCTGCCGCTGTAGTGTGGCCAAACTCCTCTTCCTCCTGTCAGTCCGGTGTTCTATCATTATGGGTCCCCAACCCCCTATCAGATAGTGCCAGGGCCGGGTACCGTGGGGTACAGGAGATTCAGTTTCATGTGTTCCCGGCCGGACTGAAAGGAAGTGTGCACTTTCTGTCAGTCCGCCGGGAATAGGAAACTGAATCTCCTGTACCGTGCGCGGTACCTGGTCGGACTGACAGGACTCCAGGAGGCAGGAAGAGGAGCTTGGCCACGCTACAGCCTGGGAAGGGGATGTTGGGGGCCCCAGGCCAGCTCGGGGCCCCAAGCAATTGTTTGTTTTGCCTGTCCTGTAGCGACGGGCCTGCTGCTGGCCAAGAGTCAGTGAAGGGATGTCACACACAAATTGATATATACTTCATCATTCCCATGTTCTTACATTCTTATTTCTTTCTCCAGTTTGTGCAACAACTGGCTGGCGGACACTTCCTGCTCCCTTTTGGCATCAGGATTAAGAAGTAACCAATCTCTGAAGATACTCGAGCTATCATTTAATTATTTGAACTGTCCTTACTTTGGTGACTTGATGGAGGCTTTGTCCAGTCCAACCTGCGCTGTGGAGCACTTGAGGTGAGTATACCATCACTGGACAGATGTATAGTTGGTAATTGGCAAATAGCAATGTTACATGGGGGCGAGTCCTTCTTCTTCCTTTGGGAAAGTGGAGCAGTGAGGGAGCAATGGAAATGTAAGTATAGGCAGCTCTAGGGGCTACCATTTAAGGGAACACTCTACTTTGGTAGGTTAGGGAGGATAAGGAAGGGATGGAATGAATAAGAGAGGAGAAGGGAGCGGGGTAGAAAGGAAAGAACGAAGGAAGAAATATTAGGGAAAGAATGAAGTAAGAAATAGTAAGGAAGGAAATTAAAAGGGCTAGAGAGAGGAGAAGAGAGGGAAGGGAAAAGAGAGGAAAGGGAGAGGGAAAGGAGAAGAAAGGAAAGGAAGAGGGAAAGGAGAAGAGAGAAAAATGAGATGGAAAGGAGGAGAGGAAAGGGAGAGGTTGAGGAGAAGAAAGGAAAGGAAAGGTAGAGGGATGGTGAAGAGAAGAAAGGGAGAGGGAAAAGAGAAGAGAGGAAAGTGAGAGGGAAAGGAGAAGAGAGGAAAGTGAGAGGGAAAGAAGAGAGGAAAGGGAGAAGAAAAGGAGAGGGAAAGGAAAAGAGAGGAAAGGGAGAGGGAAAGGAGGAGAGGAAAGGGAGAGGTTGAGGAGAAGAAAGGAAAGGTAGAGGGATGGTGAACAGAAGAAAGTGAGAGGGAAAGGAGAAGAGAGGAAAGTGAGAGGGAAAGGAGAAGGGAGGAAAGTGAGAGGAAAATGAGAAGAGAGGGGGGGAAGGAAAAGAGAGGAAAGGGAAAAGGGGGACGGAAAAGAAAAAGAGAGGAAAGGGAGAGGGAAAGGAGAATAGACTAGAGAGGAAAGTGAAAGGTAAAGCAAGGTTGAGGAGAAGAGAAAAAAGGGAGAGGTTGAGGAGAAGAGAGGAAAGGGAGAGGGAAAGGAGAAGAGAGGAAAGGGAGAGAGAAAGGAGAAGAGATGAAAGGGAGAGAGTAAGGAGAAGAGAGGAAAGGGAGAGGGAAAGGAGAGGAGAGGAAAGGGAGAAGAGAGGAAAGGGAGAGGGAAAGGAGAAGAGAGGAAAGGGAGAGAGTAAGGAGAAGAGAGGGAAGGGAGAGGGAATGGAGAGGAGAGGAAAGGGAGAAGAAAGGGAGAGGGAAAGTTGAAGAGAGGAAAGGGAGAGGGAAAGGAGGAGAGGAAAGGGAGAAGAGAGGAAAGGGAGAGGGAAAGGTGAAGACAGCAAAAAGGGAGAGGGAGAGGTAAAGTAGAGGAAAGGGAGAGGAAAATGAGAAGAGAGGAAAGGGAGAGGGTTAGGAGAAGAGAGGAAAGGGAGAGGGAAAGGTGAAGACAGCAAAAAGGGAGAGGGAGAGGTAAAGTAGAGGAAAGGGAGAGGAAAATGAGAAGAGAGGAAAGGGAGAGGGTTAGGAGAAGAGAGGAAAGGGAGAGAGAAAGGTGAAGAGAGCAAAGAGGGAAAGGAGAAGAGAGGAAAGGGAGAGGGAAAGGAAAATAAAGGAAAGAGAGAGGGAAAGGAGAAGAGAAGAAATAGAGAGAGTAACGAAAAGAGAGGAAAGGAGAAGGAAAGGAAAAGAGAGGAAAGGGAGAGGGGAAAAGAAGAGAGAAGAGGGAAAGGAGATGATAGGAAAGGGAGAGGGGAAGGAGAAGAGTGGAAATAGAGAGAGTAAGGAAAGGAGAAAAGGAGAAGAGAGGAAAGGAAGAGAGTAAGAAGAAGAGAGGAAAGGGAGAGGGAAAGGAGAAGAGAGAAGAGGAAGGGGGAGAGGAACAGTGGAAGGAAATTAAAGAACAATGGCAGGGAGGGAGCAAAGAAGGAATAGAGAGAAATGGAAAGAAGAAAAGCTAAACTTGTAAACTCTCTATAGTACTTTTAAAAATTAGCAAAACCGATTTGGGGTAGACATGACACTTTTCTCTCCTCTCGGACAGGCTAAAGGATATTTTGCTCGATGATGAACACCTCCCATTGATGATGCCTCTGATTAACAATAAGAACCTCACATATCTAGATCTGAGCAACAACAGCCTTACGGGTGCCTCCACCCCTCACCTCCGAGATCTCATCCTACAATCACCCAGCCTGAAGAGCATCAGGTATGTGGATCCAAGACCAGACAATGATGATGAGATGGAGGTTTTTTTACACTTTTTGATAAAGGGGTTTTCAACTGTCAGTTGGATGGCTCCTTATCTTCTGTGAATAGTGCCATATTGTACTAATTCTATCTTAAACCCCATACACACTATTAGATTTTCTGCAGATTTTTGTCTTCAGATTTACCAAAACATGTAGTGCAAGGGCCTGCCTGATTGCATACAAATTGAAACTCTTATGCCGCGTACACACCATCACTTTATGTGATGAAAAAAAACGACACTTTCTGTGAAGTAAAAAATGACGTTTTTGAAACTTCAATTTTCAAAGACGAAGTTGCCTACACACCATCGTTTTTCTCACAATGTTCTTGCAAAGTGAGGTTACGTTCCACCACGTTTTACCAGCTTCTTGGCATGCGTGGATGAAAAAACGTCTTAGAAAACGACGTTTTTTGCTACACACGGTCAATTTCTGTGAAGTAAAAAGTGCACTTTTGAAAAACGACACATAAAATTGAAGCATGCTTCAATTTTTTTTGGTCGTTTTTTACAAGACACAAAACGACGTTTTCCCCCACACACAGTCAATTAAAGTGACGTTTTTAAAAACGTCATTTTTTTTCATCACATAAAGTGATGGTGTGTACGCGGCATTAGGCCCCGTACACACGACCGGATTGATCCGCGGATCAGTTCCAGCAGATAGATCCGGTCGTGTGTACGGCCTAGCGGACATTTTCAGGCGGAAAAAAATCCAGCCGACGGATTTTCAGCGGATAAAAATTTCTTAGCATGCTAAGGCCCCATACACACGAGAGGATTTATCCGCGGATACGGTCCACCGGACCGTTTCCGCGGATAAATCCTCTTGAGGATTTTGATCCGATGGAGTGTACTCACCATCGGATCGAAATCCGCGCCGAAATCCCATCGCGATGACGTGTCGCGCCGTCGCCGCGATGATGACGCGGCAACGTGCGCGACGCTGTCATATAAGGAATTCCACGCATGCGTCGAATCATTACGACGCATGCAGGGGATTGATTCGGACGGATTGATCCGGTGAGTCTATACAGACCAGCGGATCAATACGTTGGGATGGATTCAAGCGGATAGATTTGAAAGCATGTCTTCAAATTTTTATCCGCTGGAAATCCATCCCAGGGGATAAAAATCCGCGGAAACAGATCCGCTGGATTGTACACACCAGGGGATCTATCCGCTGGAACTGATCCGCGGATCAATTCCAGCGGATGGATCCTCTCGTGTGTATGGGGCCTAAGAAATCTATCCGCTGGAATCCTGTCCGCCGGACTTATCCGGTCGTCTGTACAGACTCACCGGATAAGTCCGTCCGATCCCATCCCTCGCATGCGTCATAATGATTTGACGCATGCGTGGAAGTATTTACCTTCCAGGGTCGCGCACGTTGCCGCGACGGCGCGGCCACGTCACCGCGGATGTATTCCGCTGGGATTTTGATCTGATGGTGTGTACAGCCATCAGATCAAAATCCGCCAGAGGATTTATCTGCTGGAAACGGTCCGGCGGACCGTTTCCAGCGGAAATCCTCTCGTGTGTACAAGGCCTTAAGGTTTGACATCAAATTACATGGTTTTGGTGAACCTGAAGACAGAAATCTGCAGAAAATCTAATAGTGTGTACACATTTCCTGTCTATCACTATCAATTTTTAACTTCCTGAATACCCCCTGTGACAGACTCACCCGGGACAGAGGCTTTTGGAGGGGACTGAATGCTGGCCTTTTGCCAACCGATCATGGGCCCTGGCATTTGGAGGAACGGTGCTCTATGTGAGCTGTATGCCTGGGGACCCATGAGGTGGTGTTACTTTGGATTCAGGTCCATGTCCCCCCAAGACACACAGGGCCTAATCCACAAAAACCCGGCGCAACGTAATTTTTCCCATTTAAGTTACACCGCCGCAAAATCTCTACCTAAGTGCCCGATCCACAAAGCACTTACCTAGAAATTTTGAGCGGTGTAACTTAAATCCGTCCGGCGCAAGGCGTTCCTAATCTAATGGGGCGAGTCCCATTTAAATTAGGCGCGCTCCCGCGCCGGACGTACTGCGCATGCTCCTGACGCGATTTTCCCGACGTGCTTTGCGCGGTTTTACGTTACGCCGAGTTTTGTGAATCGCGCCGGGTAAAAAAAGTTGCGTCGGGGGGAAAAAAAAAAGATGCGGCGGGAAAAAATTTTTTTTTAAAAGAAATTTGACAGCGTCGCGGGAAAGAAGGGTCTACTTTTACATGGTGTACTAACTTTACACTTTGTAAAAGCAGCCCTAATTTTGCGACGGCAAACTAATACTTACGGAGAAAAAACGAAGCGTAAAAGCTTTGTGGATCTCCGTAAGTGCTAATTTGCATACCCGAAGCGGCATTTCGACGAGAAATGCCCCCAGCGGCGGCTGCGGTACTGCATCCTAAGATCCGGCAGTGTAAGTCCCTTACACATGTCGGATCTTCTGCCTATCTATGTGAAACTGATTCTGTGGATCAGTTCCATAGATAGAAACAGGGATACAACGGCGTATCAGTAGATACGCCGTCGTATCCCTTTTGTGGATTAGGCCCACAGACTCTGGGAACCCTCTATATGTCATATTAGAAATAGCGACTGATTCATAATGTTGGGACACATACTGTTAGAAGATGCTGATGTCAACTCCAGCCACCTGTCTGTCTGTTATAATGTAAATGAGTCTAGTGTGGCTTCTCATCAATAAACGCTTATTGCCATTTTTTTACCAAAAATATGTAGAAGAATACGTATCGGCCTAAACTGAGGAAAAAAATATTTTTTTTCAAAAAAATAGGGATATTATTATAGCAAAAAGTAAAAAAATATTGGGCCAGATTCAGAAAGATCAGCGGATCTTTCTGCTGGCGTAACGTATGTCATTTACGTTACGCCGCCGCAAGTTTTCCAGGCAAGTGCTTTATTCACAAAGCACTTGCCTGTAAAGTTGAGGCGGCGTAGCGTAAAGCACCCGGCGGAATTCAAATTCGGCGGGTAGGGGGCATGTAGCATTTAAATCAAGCGCGTCCCCGTGGCCGAACGAACTGCGCATGCGCCGGCCGCGACTGAATCCCAGTGCGCATGCTCCAAATCACGTCGCTAATTGTCAATGAAAGCGACGTAAGCGTAACTTACGCCCAGCTCAATTGTGAATCGACTTACGCAAACAACGTAAATTACGTCTGTCCCGACGTCCATACTTAACATTGGCTGCGCCTCACTATAGCAGGGGTAACGTTACGCCGGGCGTAAGTCTTACGCAAACTACGTAAACAGATACGGCGGCCTGGCGTTCGTTCGTGAATCGGCGTATTTGCTCATTTGCATATTTAACAACGGGAACGCCACCTAGCGGCCAGCATAAATATGCATCTAAGATACGACGGTGTAAGTGCCTTACGCCGGTCGCATCTTAGCAACATTTAAGCGTATCTCATTATGAGCATACGCTTAAATTTGCGCGGGCTCAGATTAGGACTTACGACGGTGTATCTAGTGATACGCCCATCGTAAGTCTCCTGGGCAGGGGCTGTGTATCCTATGCAATCTATCATGCCATAAAATATCTAGAGCAGGGGCAGCCCAGAGCATGTGTAAAGGGATGCTGGGAATGCCATCCCCCAGCACAGCACACTGAACACTGTGACTCACCTAGATTCTCTCTCTGTCCAGCCTGAGATAGAGATAGGAGAGGGGGGCATTCCAACTGGAGTTGGTGGAGACAGTGCGGGATCCAAGACTCCCAGTGTTAGGAATTCATTCCTGCACATCAGCACTCAGCAGCCACTGAAAACTAGAACCCTCATGTCGGGAAGAGGAGTGGCCCCTCCCCCGAGCACTGCCAGGCTGGACGGGCTGCCCTATGCTCACACATCAGTTTTGGACGGACACACACCTATGCTCAGAACACTAGTTCTGGATGGACACAAACAAGGAGAGAAGGAGGGAGGGGAGAACTCTGGCACTTCAGCGCCCCCACCTCTGCAGGCGCCTGGGTGCAATGCACCCTGCCTAGGATCGGCCCTGGTGAAATCCTTTTGTGGTGATCAACTGCCTAAAGGTGGCATTTGTCCTAAACTTGGGAAGCTCATCAGACTTCCTGTTGTTCCTCTGAGACAGGAAGTGAGGGGAAATCTCCCTGATGGGTCGCGTACTCACCAAAAACCTAACAGGAGTTCCAATGCATTTTCACTGCCTCCAAAACTAATGTTTTGCTTTCTAACAACTGTGGAAATATTTTAATATCTGCAAATTTTCTCTCTTTTTTTCCTTCTAGCCTCTTTTTCAATCACAGGCTGCCCTACGAAGACAGAAGATCTTTGCTAAACCTGAGAGCTCAGAAACCAGGACTTGATATTTCAATTGATTGAACTCTATGGACATGTGAAGAATAGGGTGACCACATTTCCAAACTACCATTCAGGGACACACCCCCCTTCCCAAAAATCAGCTTGTGCTGTAACGAATCACAGCACAGTGATTGGACACAAGAGGTGGGATTTATTTCTCCAATCACAAGCAGGGGGCGGGGATTGTTCTCCTCCAGGCATTCCCGGCCAGAGCAAGTACTGTCAGTGAGTAAAGCGGTGATGTGGCGCCCTTTTTTGGGGGCATCAGAGTGGGGGGGGGTTGGCTGTGTCAGTTTAATTCCGGTGACTTGTCCTCTATGTTCCCCTGACGGGGAAGTTCCTTGGAAGTCTGCGCAGGCGCAAACTTCCCAACGGAAATCTCCAAACCTCGCCCGGCATCCAGGCTCATTCTTTAACATCCCCGTGGATTGGAGGATCTTAAAAAAAGAGCCAGGAGGCCGAGCGAGCCAGCCACGGTTCGGAGATTTCCGTCAGCAAGTTTGCGCCTGCGCAGTCCTTGAAGGAACTTTCCCGATAGCTGGAACCATCTCAGCACATCAGCTTGCGCATGCGCTGGAACTTCCACGATAGCTGGAACCAGCACGGCAGATCACCGGGACACTGTATTGCGGTACTGTCCCGGGAAACCTGGGACACGTGGTCACCCTAGAAGAAGTCTGATATTGAGGGATGTCATTCCTCATGAGGATATGTTCCCTTTGGCAATGAAACTTGTACATTAGCCAGGAACAGAGCCAGAGCCATATGTTTGTTACGAGAATGAGACCCGTACCTATCCCGTGGCCATGAGATTTGTACATTCAATGAGCCCCATTTTGCTGTGGGCATGAAATTGGTTCCTTTGCCTATCATAATGAGACTTGTACATTCGCTGTGATATGAGATCTGTACATTCGTTGGGATACAAGACCCATACATTTGCATAGCTCCCAGCTGTCCCTGATTTCGAGGGACTGTCCCTGATTTGGAGCAATGTCCCTCATCTGTCCCTTAGTTTGGTCTGATCTATAGATTTGTATATAAAATGCACTTTCTATCTTTCAAAAAGTGTTTCCCAGGGCTAAACCTTTCATCCAAATTCTAAATTGCTGCGTTTGTCAATTTTAAAAGCCAATATACAGGAATAGTAGTGATAATAAAAAACACTTGTGGATTTAATTAACCTTTTTTTGGGGTTATGTCCCCTTTAAGGGGCGTGACTGGAGGTGTGTCCTATGGCTACATACGTTTGCTAGTAGGTGTCCCTCATTCCCATCTCAAAATGTTGGGAGGTATGCATTTGCTATGATAACGAGACTACACACGATCGGAATTTCTGACAACAAACGTTCGATGTGAGCTTTTGGTCGGATATTCCGACCGTGTGTAGGCTCCATCGGACATTTGCTGTTGGAATTTCCGACAACAAATGTTTGAGAGCAGGTTCTCAATTTTTTCGACAAGAAAAGTTCTTGTCGGAAATTCCAACCGTGTGTAGCCATTTCCGATCCAGGCTCATTCTTTAACATCCCCGTGGATTGGAGGATCTTAAAAAAAGAGCCAGGAGGCCGAGCGAGCCAGCCACGGTTCGGAGATTTCCGTCAGCAAGTTTGCGCCTGCGCAGTCCTTGATGCGCAGTCCTTTGCTATGATAACGAGACTACACACGATCGGAATTTCTGACAACAAACGTTCGATGTGAGCTTTTGGTTGGATATTCCGACCGTGTGTAGGCTCCATCGGACATTTGCTGTTGGAATTTCCGACAACAAATGTTTGAGAGCAGGTTCTCAATTTTTTCGACAAGAAAAGTTCTTGTCGGAAATTCCAACCGTGTGTAGCCATTTCCGATGCACAAAAGTGCTGCGCATGCTCGGAAACCAATTCGACGCATGCTCGAAAACATTCTACTTAATTTTTCTCGGATCGTAGTAGTGTTGTACGTCTCCGCCTTCTTGACCATCGGAACTTCCGACAACATTTGTGCGACCGTGTGGATCCAAGACAATTTTAAGCCAACATCTGTCAGAAAAAAAAACACGGAAAATTCCGATCGTGTGTACGCGGCATTAAAATGTCAAAGTCCTTTAACCTTCACCTCTACAGACCTGGCAACGCAGATGTAATATTTAAATCAATATTATTACAATTATTTGCCAGACTTTGAGTGATAGATATATATATATATATATATATATATATATATTAGGGCTGTGACTGATTAAAATTTTTGTGTTCGATTAATCGTTTTTTTTTTTTAATCGATTAATCGACTAATTTTGATTAATTAACGCACATACAGATACAACTACTTTTAGCTGATCTCCTTGCATTGCAACTCTGCATTAGCCACTGGTAAATGTGGTGGGGGCAGTATGGGGGCAGATGTGTATATTCTTGCAGTATGGGGGCAGATGTGTATATTACAGCATCTGCCCCCATGCTGTAATATACACATCTGCCCCCATGCGGTAATGTACACATCTGACCCCATGCTGTAATATACACATCTGCCCCCATACTGCAAGAATATACACATCTGCCCCCATGCTGTAATATACACATCTGCCCCCATGCTGTAATGTACACATCTGCCCCCATGCTGTAATGTACACATCTGCCCCCATGCTGTAATATACACATCTGCCCCCATGCTGTAATATACACATCTGCCTCCCATACTGCAAGAATATACACATCTGCCCCCATGTGTACATTACAGCATGGGGGCAGATGTGTATATTCTTGCAGTATGGGGGCATATGTGTATATTCTTGCAGTATGGGGGCAGATGTGTATATTACAGCATGGGGTCAGATGTGTACATTACAGCATGGGGGCAGATGTGTATATTACAGCATGGGGGCAGATGTGTATATTCTTGCAGCATGGGGGCAGATGTGTACATTACAGCATGGGGGCAGATGTGTACATTACAGCATGGGGGCAGATGTGTACATTACAGCATGGGGGCAGATGTGTACATTACAGCATGGGGGCAGATGTGTACATTACAGCATCTGCCTCCATGCTGTAATATACACATCTGCCCCCATGCTTTAATATACACATCTGTCTCCCATACTGCAAGAATATACACATCTGCCCCCATGTGTACATTACAGCATGGGGGCAGATGTGTATATTCTTGCAGTATGGGGGCAGATGTGTATATTACAGCATGGGGGCAGATGTGTACATTACAGCATGGGGGCAGATGTGTACATTACAGCATGGGGCAGATGTGTACATTACAGCATGGGGCAGATGTGTACATTACAGCATGGGGGCAGATGTGTACATTACAGCATCTGCCCCCATGCTTTAATATACACATCTGTCCCCATACTCCAGGAATATATACATCTGCCCCATAATGTTACCACACACAGATGGTTTTCCTTTCTTACCTGACTATCAGGCAGGCAGACCCATCTGCAGAGTAGCTGATGGACACACGTGCGCAAGGGAAGAAGATACAAGCAGGCGGGCAGGTGATGATGACGTCAGCGCGCCGCGGCTCCGGAGCTAGGCCGAAGCCGCGGCCTTTCCTATGGGCGAGACCGCGGAGCTCACTCCGCGGATCGTCATCGATCAAAATAATTTTAATCGACCAAAGAAATTAACGATTAATCGACCAATTAATCGTTAATTTCCGCAGCCCTAATATATATATATATATATATATACACACACACACAGTGCCTTGAAAAAGTATTCATACCCCTTGAAATTTTCCACATGTTAAGTTACAACCAAAAACGTAAATGTATTTTATTGGGATTTTTTGTGATGGACCAACACAAAGTAGCACATAATTGTGAAGTGGAAGGAAAATGATTTTGTGTTTTTTTTTACAAATAAATATATGAAAAGTGTGGTATGCATTTGTATTCAGCCCCCCTGAGTCAATACTTTGTAGACAGAGGGAGGTTTCCCCACCATCAGAATATAATGATCTCTGCTGGAAGCTATAGTCACAAACAGTGATCTGCCAATAGATGGATTGAAATTTGTCCGGTTCCTGCTGAAAGAAAGAAAGAGATAGAGAGAGAAAAAGAAAGAGAGAGGGAGAAGAAAAAGAATGAAAAATAAACTGAGAGAGAGAGAAAAGAAAAAGAGTGAGAGAGAGAAAAAGAAAGAGAAAGAAAGTGAGAGAGAGAAAAGAAAAAGAGAGAAAGAAAGAGAAAAAAAGAAAGAGAAAGAAAGAAGATGGAGAAAAAGAGAGCGAGAGAGAGAAAAGAAAGAGAGCGAGAGAGAAAAAAAAGAAAGCATGACAGAGAAAAGAAAGCGAAAGAGAAAAAAAGCGAGAGAGAGAGAGAAAAAAAGAGAGAAACAAAGATTAAGAGAGAAAGAAAGAAAGAAAGAAAAAAGAAAGAAAGAGACAGAGAGAGAAAAAAAAGAGGGAGAGAGAAAAAAAATAGAGAGGGAGAGAGAAAGAAATAGGAAAGAATGAAAGAAAGAGAGAGAGGAAGAAAAAAAAGAGAGAGAGAAAGAAATCAGAAAGAGAGAGAAGGAAAGAATGAAAGAGAGAGAGTGAGTAAAAAAAAAAGAAGAAAGAAAGAAAGAGAGAGAGAAAAGAAAGGAAGGGAGAAAGAGAGAGAGAGAGAAAGAAATCAGAAAGAGAGAAAGAAAGAAGTCTGTAGGCCCCTTATCAAAGTCCCTCTTGCATTAGAGTTCTCCTGAAGACGTCAGCACGACGAAACGTACGTCGGGGCAGAGTTACAGGAAGGAACACTGGTCCGCTGGAGACACCGAATGTGGTGAAAGACCCAACTGATTGGAGCTACAAACAGGGCTTGTGCTTGTTATAGTGAAGTCAGTGTTGTATGATTAAAAACACTACAAAACCCGGGTGCGGGGTGGAATCCATAGTTAAATGTAAGCATGATAGCTTTTGGATTTATAATGTTATATATGTCGCCTAAATAAATAAGTATTTTTTTTACACTATTGGAGCCCTTTATCTCCTCTGATTTCATGAAAACACTGACTGTGATGAGAGGAAGGAGCAGTGTTACCTTGGCTGATTAACCCCTTGAGGGGAAAGTCCTGACTTACCTACTCTAGCAAGGAGGGTCAATCCTGTCTGGTGAGTTCTCATATGTGGTGGAGGCTTATTGCTGAACGCGAGAGCACTTTTTGAAGAGCATTTTATGATCAGTAGAATTTGGTTTGCACAGTTTGCACGGAGCACTTTTTAAGACACAAGATAAATGATGGCTGCAAGCAGCACTTAAAGGATGTTATTCATAATGGACTTGCATTAAGCTGCACTACCGTATATACTCGAGTATAAGCCGACCCGAATATAAGCCGAGGCACCTAATTTTACCACGAAAAAATGGGAAAATGTATTGACTCGAGTATAAGCCTAGGGTGAGAATGCAGCAGCTACTGTAAGTGGAAAAGAGAGTCAACAATGCCTATCTGCAGCTTCACTGTGCCCATTTGCATGCCTCAGCCTCACTGTGTCCATATCACTGTGCCTCCTATCAGTGTCCATCAGTGTCTCCTATCAGTGACCATCAGTGCCTCCTATCAGTGACCACTGATTTCACTGGTCCCCCTTCTCCCCTTGCCCTCTTTTGTGTTTCCAATCACACCGGCAATCATTGACATTCTATTTCCCGTCCGTCCGGGATGAGAGAGGACACACAGCTGATCTCACTGCTCCCCCATTCTTTCCCTCCTCTCTCCTGTCTGCTCCGTGGGAAATGTGAGCTTGTTAGCTTCACACTTGACTGACCACGGAGCACACATGAGAGAGGAGCTACTGTAAGTGGAAAAGAGGGTCAACAATGCCCACCTGCAGCTTCACTGTGCCCATTTGCATGCCTCAGCCTCACTGTGCCTCCTATCAGTGACCATCAGTGCCTCCTATCAGTGACCCACTGATCTCACTACTCCCCCTGTCCTCTATTGTGTGCTACTCACACTGGCAATCATCGACGTTCTATTTCCCATCCGTCCGGGCTGAGAGAAGACACACAGCTGATCTCACTGCTCCCCCTTCTCTCCCTGCCCTCTATTGTGTGCTACTCACACCGGCAATCATTAACATTCTATTTCCCGTCCATCCGGGATGAGAGAGAACACACAGCTGATCTCACTGCTCCCTCTTCTCCCCCTCCTCTCTCCTGTGTGCTCCGCGGGAAATGTGAGCTCGTTAGCTTCACACTTAAAGCGGGAGTTCACCCGAAAAAAAATTTTTAACATTAGATTGAGGCTTGTTTTGTCAAGGGGAATCGGGTGTTTTTTTTTTTTAAATCGAAGCAGTACTTACCGTTTTAGAGATAGATCTTCTCCGCCGCTTCCGGGTATGGTCTTCGGGACTGGGCGTTCCTATTTGATTGACAGGCTTCCGACGGTCGCATACATCGTGTCACGAGTAGCCGAAAGAAGCCGAACATCGGTGTGGCTCTATACGGCGCCTGCGCACCGACGTTTGGCTACTTTCGGAAAATCGTGACGCGCTGTATGCGACCGTCGGAAGCCTGTCAATCAAATAGGAACGCCCAGTCCCGCAGCCCATACCCGGAAGCGGCGGAGAACATCGCTCTCTAAAACAGTAAGTACTGCTTCGATTTAAAAAAAAACACCCGATTCCCCTTCACAAAACGAGCCTCAATCTAATGTTAAAAATTGTGTTTTTGGGTGAACCTCCACTTTAACTGGCGGCGGAGCACACAGGAGAGAGGAAGGGGAGAAGGGGGAGCAGTGAGATCAGCTGTGTGTCTTCTCTCATCCCGGATGGAAAGAAAATAGAACGTCAATGATTGCCGGTGTGGGTAGCACACAATAGAGGGCAGAGAGAGAAGGGGGAGCAGTGAGATCAGCAGTGTGTCTTCTCTCATCCCGGACAAACGGGAAATAGAACGTCAATGATTGCCAGTTTGAGTAGCGCACAATAGAGCAAGTTCAGAAGTTTGCCCAAATAGAAATATTTTGGCAAAATTTCACCATTTTGACAAAATGCATTGCCAACTTTGCAGCGCCACACTGATTTCCAAAAGTAGTTCCTGCGCTACTTTTGGTGACTTTCGGGGGGCAATTTCAATAGACATCTGTGCATGAACTTAAACAGATGTCTTTCAAATCGCCCCCCCTCCCCGAACTCGCACTAAAATGCGGGTTTGAAATTGTGCGAGTTAAAGGGGTTGTAAAGGTACAATTTTTTTTTTCCTAAATAGCTTCCTTTATCTTAGTGCAGTCCTCCTTCACTTACCTCATCCTTCCATTTTGATACAGGAGAGTCCAAACGCCCACTAACACACAGCTCCTTTCTCTATCTGAAACGTAGAGAGTGTCCTGACTCTCCTGTGGTTGCGTTCAGCCGCGGCACGATATTGAACGGGGATCTGACTTGGATCCCTGCCAATACCAAGCACTCTGTATGGTATGAATCTTGATGTCAGGACCTTGGCTTGAACCTGGGACCTCTTCTCTGTCTGGCATTGCCTTTTGCCACTGAGCTATATGAGATGCTGGACAGTTCCCCGTCTGATCTGTGGATAAACCTATATGATACTTTTAGACTACTCTGCTTGGTGTCTTGATTGCCTTGAACCTTGAACCCCTTGCTCCTCCCATGAACTTCCTATATAAGCCTTATCTCAGGACTTCCTCTTTGCCAGGTTATTGTGCCTTCCCAGCCAGTGCTGTGTCTGCTCTGCTGCCATTTGTACCTGCAACCACCTGTGTTTGACCTTCGGCCTGTTCCTGGACTTCTCTACTGCCTGATCCCAATCTGCAACCACCTGTGTTTGACCCTCGGCCTGTTCTTTGACTACTCTTCTGCTTGATCCCAACCTGCAGCCACTCGTGATTGATCCCTTGGCTTGTTTACTGACCACGCTGCTGTTTCATCCTTATCTGCTATTTACCCTGGCTTGCTCACCTCCTGGTGGGGCGATCCTGAGGACTGCGACCTGGTGCTTACATGCAGCAAAATCCATCTCCACCATCAGGAGCTCTGGTGAACACCGTTTAGCGCTTAGACTCTGCACCTCGGGTGACCCCCGTGTCATCTGCCAGAAGTGACTGACTGTCTTCGAGTCCGACGCCTGATCGTGACACTTGAGGGGGAACTCCACACCAAATTTCAAATAAAAAAAAACGGTATGGGGTTCCCCCTCCAAGAGCATACCAGGCCCTTGGGTCTGCTATGGATTTTAAGGGGAACCCCGTACGCTGAAAAAACGGTGTGGGGCCCACCCCCAAAATCCATACCAGACCCTTATCCAAGCACGCAGGCCGGCCGGTCAGGAAAGGGGGTGGGGACGAGCGAGCGCCGGGTGATATCTGCCCCATTATGTCGTCACCACCCGGAGCATGATGGGACTGTGACATCATAAGAGGCCTATAAAAATCGGTGCGAGCCACGCACCTGGCATTACAGTGGGAGGAAGCGACGTGTCAACATTGAAGAGGGAAAAAGAAGACCGGGCCCCCTCTTGTAAAAGAGCTTAAAGAAGAAAGGGGAGGCCTCGGCAGAATAGAACAAGGTGGCGGTGAAGACCCAGACCCCCCCCCCTGCCGGCAAAAGCGAACAGAGAAGATGGCGGTGAAGACCGGGCCCCCCCCGGCAGAAGAGAACAGAGAAGACGGCAAAGAAGACCGGGGCCCCCGCTTGTAAAAGAGCTTAAAGAAGAAAACGGAGGCCTCGGCAGAACAGAACAAGACGGCGGTGAAGACCCAGACCCCCTCCCCCTCCCGGCAGAAGAGAACAGAGAAGACGGCGAGGAAGACCGGGGCCCCCGCTTGTAAAACAGTTCAAAGAAGAAAGCGGGGGCCCCGGCAGAACAGAACAAGATGGCGATGAAGATTTTTTTCTTCTGGTTTTCAGGATGAGGTGCATGCTGGGCGATTTTTTTTTATTTTTTTTTGCACAGTAATGCCCAGGGACTCCTGGGAAATGAGTGTCATCAATGGGGTCTTAGGACAGGAAGTTGAACCACCTAGAATCAGGAACTAGGCAGATTACGAATTCTGCCTAGTAAAAGCCAGATACAAGTGAGTAAAAAATATATATATTTTTTTTTTACATTAAAGGCAAGCTGTTAATAGAAAGATCATTTTTAGGGTGGAACTCCGCTTTAAGTGGCTAGGATGTCTGCGTTCAGAAAATGTTTGGGGGGGGGGGGGTTCGCGGTTTACTAATCTACTTTTTTTTTTTTAAATGTGCAAAAAGGGCGCGGGCAGTGGAAGGGTTAATTGACGTATGTACACATCACCGTTGAAGGTGCGGGAAGGTAAATTCCTGGGCGTGGTGAGAGTCCGACCAGAAAGTACAAGGAGCAACAAAGCACAGATCGTAGAAGAGGATTACAGGTAACATTATAGTTTTTCCTGTCTGGGGGGGGACACCATTTCTTGGCTGTGTTGTGGTTATAACATGTTGCTAATAAAGTGTAAATCGACACATAGGATAACATTAGTTGCTTCTACAGGCAAAATGCTAAACTCCTCTAGGAGCAGCGTTTTTGGACCCTCATTGAGAAAATGCGAGGTGTTCTCTGAATGGCACCCACAGGGCTGCCATCAGGGGGGTTCACAACTGTAAGGAGCCCCAGGGCCCGTCCGGGCCAGAAGAAGGCAAGACGGGTGAAGGGGAGCCCTGTTGTGCACTATAGAAACGATCTTGCAGCTTCTGCTGCTCTCTGTGTCATTGAGCTCAGACATCGAGCTCTTTACTGCCACATCTGGCTACTATGTGCATGTGCACCCCTCGTGTGAGCTGCCTGTACCGTGCTCCTCTGTGTCAGCAACATGTCAGCTTTGTGAAAACGAGCTGGGAGTAGGTCGGAAGATTTCCTTTACAAGTAGGGCCGGGGGAGGGGGGGCTGTTTGTGTACAGGGAGAGGCCAGAGGCTTGTGTGTTTACAGATTTGTGTGTGTTTGGGGCTGGCATATATACAAGTGTGGGGAGGGGCTGGCTTATATACAGGTGAGGGGGGGCTGACATATATACAGGTGTGAGGGTGGCTGGCATATATACAGGATTAGGGGGGGGGCTCAGTGCGTACAGGTGAGGTGGCCGGTGTGCGGATTTGGTGGAATGGCCCGTGGGCAAGCCCTGGGGAATGTTGGTGGTCAGGCTCAGGGGGAGCCCAGGCCTAAAGCTGTGTAAGGGCCCCTGAAATTTCTGATGGCTGCCCTGGGCACCCATACTCAGCCAGCGACTTCCTGTGATTGGCCAGATATGGCACATTCTTATTTACATTGGTTCAAGTTGAACCAATGTAACTATGCAAAAATATCCATACCTCAACTTTAATGCTAAATTGTGTGGATGTTGATGATTCCATATGTACCATAAAAGAACACCCGGTCTGTAGGTAATGCAGTTTTTCCGTAGTGGAAGTGGGTTGAGTAAAAAAACACAGATGTCCAAAAATGGTGGAGACCACTGGAGAAGCAGATGGGGCCACAGAACGTGGGTGTAATGAGAAACCTTGAGGACCTTTTGTATTGCAAAATCAGAAGGTTCCCCCAGGATAACCCAGAGACAGAGGAGGGATAGGTGATCTGCTGTTCACATGGAAGAGGCATTGGAATGTCCATAAACCTGAGTCCTGGTGATGTCCTATCCATGGCATTAGTGGCACTAGAGGAAAGCTCAGAAGCATGAGGCGATGGGGTCCTGTCCATGGTGAAGGAAAGTGAGTAGAGTCAGGAACACCAAGAAACAATGTAAAAAAAAAATGCTTATAACAGGAGGACACCCTTGACGAGGCTAGGCTTCTCTAAACAGTCTTTGTAATCAATGGGAAGGCCAGAACTGAGACCCTGTAGGAGTAGTCTCAGAGAAAGAGCTCCCCAAAAGTTGACCAGTACAGAATCACTAGATTCTTGAGCTTGGATCAGTACTCACAATTTCCCATGTTCTCTGCACACCTCCCAGCTCCCATCAGGCACTCTTCAATGGGTCCTCCAGACCTAAATCCTTTGCTCCAGAAGTTCCCCTTATATACTCGAGTATAAGCCGACCCGAATATAAGCCGGGGCACCTAATTTTACCACAAAAAACTGGGAAAACGTATTGACTCGAGTATAAGCCTAGGGTGTCCATCTGCATGCCTCAATGTGCCTCACGGTGCCCATGCCTCACGGTGCCCATGCCTCACTGTGCCCATGACTAGACTTACGTTTAACATGGGAGTATAAAGAAGGGGTGCCTTTGGTCTTTGAAAAATCATCCCCCAGATAGCAAACTTTGCACACTTGTAGAGGAGAACTGGGGCTACATGTGTGCCAAGTTTCGGGTCCAGGGGACCTATGGCCGTCCGGTACCGGGTCCCCAAAGTTACTGGAGAAATGACCGTTTAACATGGGAGTCTATGCAAGGGGTGCCCGACTTTGAAAAATCGGTGCTCCCCGGCCGTAGGTCCCCCGGACAACAAACTTTGCACACTTGTAGAGGAAGAGTGGGGCTATATGTGTGCTGGCCGGTACTGGGTCCCCAAAGTTCCGGGAGATCAGGCGCAAAAAGGTGACTCGAGTATAAGCCTAGGGTGTCCATGCCTCACTGTGTCCATGCCTCACTGTGCCCATGCCTCACTGTGTCCATGACTAGACTTGCATTTAACATGGGAGTATATAGAAGGAGAGGAAAACTGGGCTACATGTGTGCCAAGTTTCGGGTCCAGGGAACCTACGGCCGGCCGGTACTGGGTCCCCAAAGCTACTGGAGAAATTACCGTTTAACATGGGAGTCTATGGAAGGGGTGCCCGACTTTGAAAAATCGGTGCTCCCCGGCCGTAGGTCCCCCCGACAACTTGTAGAGGAAGAGTGGGGCTACATGTGTGCTGGCCGGTACCGGGTCTCCAAAGTCTGGGAGATCAGGCGCAAAATGGTGACTTGCGTATAAGCCGAGGGGGGGCATTTTCAGCACCAAAAAATGTGCTGAAAAACTCGGGTTATACTCGAGTATATATACGGTAAAAAGAAATCACCTCGATAACCATCAGCAGACTTCAGCAAGACTGCCTTAACGGGGGCAGCAGCCCCCGAAGGCTGGACATTTCTCCAGCAGGACTAGAGCTTAGACTATTTATGTTCTCCTCCAGCCACCTACAGGGCACACCTCCCCAGGAATCGCCCTTTTGACTTTCCCAACCCTCTATGTTCTAGAAGCTTCCAAGAATACACAGGGAAACCATCAAACTTGCAACTTGTAAAATCTAGAACAGCCCAGAGAAATCAATAGCTGCTCCAATGACTACAGAGGAGCCAAAAACTAAATGTACCTATCATCTCATACTAGAAGGGTTCTACACATATATTATATATCATTTATATTTTCATTTCAAAGGTCGGGTTACCATTTTGCTCTGCAAGAACAGAAGATGGGTCAGATGCCTTCAAGATACAGTGATGGTAGGTCTTACAGAAGCTTTATTTTACGTAGATATTTTTTGTATTTCATTTTTATGTGTAGCCTGTGTTATGATTAACATAACATATGATAAACATGTCCAAGCTAGATATTTAAATAACCTGTCACTCAAAGCAAGGAGAGAGGAACAGACTTTTTATTTAGACAGGGTTTCATCTGGAAGTCTGTTAATTTTCACTGAACAATAAAAGAGGATTGCTCAGAGCTGGATTAACTCTGTGTGGCAAGACTGGGCACAGATTATAGGAAATCTTATACTCTACATTGTGACATAAAAAAAATATATATATTTTTGGGTTTACATCCACTTTAACCACTTAAGGACCGGACCAATATGCTGCTAAATGCCCAAGGGGTTTTTACAATTCGGCACTGCGTCGCTTTAACAGACAATTGCGCGGTCGTGCGACGTGGCTCCCAAACAAAATTGGCGTCCTTTTTTCCCCACAAATAGAGCTTTCTTTTGGTGGTATTTGATCACCTCTGCGGTTTTTATTTTTTGCGCTATAAACAAAAATAGAGCGACAATTTTGAAAAAAATTCAATATTTTTTACTTTTTGCTATAATAAATATCCCCCAAAAACATATATTAAAAAAAAAATTCCCTCAGTTTAGGCCGATACGTATTCTTCTACCTATTTTTGGTAAAAAAAATCGCAATAAGCGTTTATCGATTGGTTTGCGCAAAATTTATAGAGTTTACAAAATAGGGGATAGTTTTATAATTTTTTTTTTTTTTACTACTAATGGCGGCGATCATCGATTTATTTTCGTGACTGCGACATTATGGCGGACACTTCGGACAATTTTGACACATTTTTGGGACCATTGTCATTTTCACAGCAAAAAATGTATTTAAATTGCATTGTTTATTGTGAAAATGACAGTTGCAGTTTGGGAGTTAAACACAGGGGGCGCTGTATGAGTTAGGGTTCACCTAGTGTGTGTTTACAACTTTAGGGGGGTGTGGCTGTAGGTCTGACGTCATCGATCGAATCTCCCTATAAAAGGGATCACCCGATCGATGCAGCCGCCACAGTGAAGCACGGGGAAGCCGTGTTTACATACGGCTCTCCCCGTTCTTCAGCTCCGGGGAGCGGTCGCGAGGGGGCGACTAGAAACGAATAGCCGCGCCATCGTCCCGGATCGCTCCTGAAGCCATGGGAACCGCCGCATGTACCGGGGGGGGGTCCCGATCGGACCCCCGACCCACGTCTAGGCAGGAACGTACAGGTACGCCAATGTGCCTGTCTGTGCCATTCTGCCGACGTAAATGTACATGCGGCGGTCCGGAAGTGGTTAAGGTGAACAAACATTTACCTTTACAACCCCTTTAAGCCTCGTACACACGATCGGATTTTCCAACAACAAATGTGTGGTGCCAGGGTTTTGTCAGAAAATCCGACCGTTTGTATGCTCCATCGGACAATTGTTGTCGGATTTTCCGACAAGAAATGTTGGATAGCATGCTTTTAAATTTTCCGACAACAAATGTGTGATGTCGGATCATCCGATCGTGTGTACAGAAGTCCTTTGGAAAAAAAAATCCACAGTACAAACACGCATGCTCAGAAGCAATGCTAAGCATAAGACAACAGAAATTGCCCAAAGGGTGGCGCTAAAGAGCAAAAAAAACCATGTCGCTTCTGTTTGTTGGCTGACAAAGTTTTGCCATATGTGTTCCAAGTTCACGGCCAACGCCTTTCGCACAAAATGCCACGGATTTGTCTGATGGAAATTCGATTGCGTGTACGAGGCTTTACTTATGTTGGTGCTTCAGCATTCATCTATAGAAGTGAAAGGAAAAATATTTTCATTCTGCCCCTCTCTTTATCCAGACACACAGGAAGAGTTCCATCGGCTGCTGTCTCAGTATGACTTCAACGAACTTAAACTAATCTACGAGTATTTTAAAAAAGACCTGATCTACATTGTGGAGTCCACCACTGAATTTAAACAGCTACTGGAGTACATGGCAACTCGGAATATCCTCAATATGGAGGTAACTAGAAAAATGTGCTCACTATTACAGCAAAGCTATGAACGATGGATCAACAAGTATCAGAAAAAATATATATATTTAAAGGAAAAATGCAACTATGACAAAGAAATCCCAGACACCAGGAGGTTTCTAAAGAGAGGACAGCAGAAGCTGCTTTCCTTCAGACTCTTTGGGCCAGATTCTCAAAGAGATACGACGGTGTATCTCCTGATACGCAGTCGTATCTCTGAGTTAGGCCGGTCGTATCTATGCGCCTGATTCATAGAAGCAGTTACGCATAGATATGCCTAAGATCCGACAGGTGTAACTGTGTTACACCGTCGGATCTTAACTGCAATTTAAAAATGGTCGCTGGGGGCGTTCTCGCTGATTTACGCAGAGAATATGTAAATCAGCAAGATACGCCAATTCACGAACGTACGCGGGCCAGACGCAGTGTTTTTACGACGTTTACGTAAGGGTTTTCCCGGCGCATAGTTACCCCTGCTTCTATGAGGCGCAGCCAATGTTAAGTATGGCCGTCGTTCCCGCAATGAAATTTGAATTTTTTTACGTCGTTTGCGTAAGTCGTTCGCGAATACGGACGTCATTTACGTAAGCTTTGAAACCAATGACGTTGTTGCGACGTCATTTGGAGCAATGCACGCTGGGAAAATTTCCGGACGGCGACTGCGCTATTCGATCGGCGCGGGGACGCGCCTGATTTGAATAGCACACTCCCCCTAGCCGCGGAATTTGAATTCCGCCGGAGGAATTACGATCCGCCGCCGCAAGTTTGGAGGTAAGTGTTTTGTGAATTACCCACTTGCCTCTAAAACTTGCGGCGGCGGATCTTAAATCAGATAGATTACGCGGATCTAAAGATCCGCTGATCTATCTGAATCTGGCCCCTCGTCTTTTTATTACAACTTACTTACAGAGCGGTCTAAGGAAGGATGGAGGGAGTCCCTCCTGCGGATGTAATGCTGTATCTTGGCCTAGGCCAACAAGGCCCAGGCCTAGGGCAGCACTTTGCTGGGGGGCAGCACGAAAAGAGTCCCCATGGCTTGCACTACATTTTTAGTGTAGCGCCAGTCTTGGGACGGACTGGGCCGTGAGGCAAATCAGTCTAGTGCCCCCATAAAGCAACCGCACTACTGCCGGTAAAATAATACTGGCAGGGCCACCATCAGGGGGGGGGGGGGCAGCCCATACACACAGAGGAAGCTAGGGCGGCAGACCCCAACCAATGAGTTGTTGTGTGGGCGGGCGGCATTACGCAACTGGAGGGGGGGTGGCTTTGTGTCGCTTCTAGTTTTGACTGTCCTATCATAACAGTGGACCTCCCACCTGAGTTCTCAGCTGGAGAGAGACAGATGCCATGTCGGGAGGCAAAAAACTGTCAAAAAGTCAGCTGATGGGCTCCATAGCAAAACAGTAAGTCAGAGTAAATCCCTGCAAATTAGGGGACTCTACTGCACCCCCCCTCAAGGCTCTCAGAAATAGTGTCCCCAATGGAAAATGTCAGGGCAGGTCTTAAATGGGTGTGTGGCCTTGACAGGAAGGGGTGGGTCATATTTAAATTAGGGGGTGCACGAGTTTCGTCAGGCCTAGGGCAGCACAAAACCTAAATACACCACTGTGCGGATGCATTGTGTTCTCCCGGCAGGGGGGGGCAAGGGAAGCCATGCTCTCCAGCAGAACACTCCCCTCCAGTGGCCATAATAACTGGTAGCAGTAATCGCATGTAAAAAAAAGGCTGGTTGTACCCAAATTGATTGATCCATCAACTTGGGTCCATTTAGCCTTTCCATATATGGGTCAAACCGTCTAAATTACATTTTAAGTCCTTACCTTGATAAATGAAATGCATACAAATACCAATATAGGTAAACTATATACAGGGCCATCTTAATGCAAGGGCACTGCCCAGGGGCCTCAGGTTCATGGGGGGGGGGGGGGGCGCCCACAATAATCTTGCATTACATCATACTGGCCAACTGTCCCGGATTTGCTGGGACAGTCATGCTTTTTACGAAACTGTCCCGGTATGGTCGTGTCCCGGGAAACGTCCCAAAACCTATTGTGATGGAAGTACTAAAATGAATATTTTGTGTTATGATTATTTTTCTCCTGAGCTACTCAAATGTTACATATGTATGTGTGAAAATATATACTACAAGTGTTTGTTTATTCTCCTTAAAAGAGGTTATGACAGATATAATGTTTTAAAGTTACAACTTGAAATGGAAGACAAAAGACTAAATATCAAAACCAGATGTCTCCAACCCCTCCCTCCTACTGCACTCCAAAGCCCCCTCCGTCGAGTAAAACAAATATGACGATTGTGGAAGGAAAGAATGTGCCCCGTGGCAAAGAGACTGTTTATCCAAATATGGACTTGCAAGAACAGCTGTTACCCTGTCCTCCCCCCTTCTTCCATCGAAGGACCAAATATGGCTCTGCCCCTGAAAACTTGGGTGTAAGATCCCTGTATGACACAGAGACATTTGTGCTAATTAAAGAGTTTTGAAACGTGTGCAGTATGCCAAGAACAGACGTCACAGGGGCGTGTAATAAGGGACTGAACAATATGAACTGACCTATGAGTATGCTTGTCTGTATGATGTAATTCTGTTTATAAAAGACCAATTAAAAGTCCAGCCCACTCTCTGTGGCTGAACGTTGGAAAGGTGAAGATGTAGACTGTTTCTCTCTAGGTCTGCATGTTTCACTATTATGATTTGGGTCAAAGGCAGAATGGGTTTATTCTCTGGAATTGGGCCAGAGTACCACTACATCACTATACTGTGCCCTCCTGACCCCCTCTGTACTGTGCCCTTCTGCATTCCCCCATGTACTGTGCCCTTTGTGTTGACTAGTCTTTGATTTATGGAATGTTTTCCTTTTGTAAAATCGATTTTATTGAAAGTACTAATGAACATATGTTTAATTCTATCAACTGTTTATACTTTACTTCTTGAAAGTAGGTGTGTAAATTGGGGCAAGCTGGTGGGGCCCCAGGGCATTACTTTGCCCAGGGGCCCATAGTGCTATTAAGATGGCTCTGACTATATATATATATATATATACTGTGTATGTCTGTCTCTGAATCACATGTGTCAAACGCCAGTCCCGCAGGGTGAATCCAGCCCAACAGGCCTTTCCATGTGGCCCTCACACCTCTCCTGCAGCTGTGGCACCCCCTCGTCTCTACCACCATCTTTTTTTATAGCAGCCAGCAACAGAGAGAAGGACACAGATCCTGTGCTTCTCTGTGCAGCCATAGAGAAGCTTGTCTCTGCCTCCCCGTCACATCAGTCGGCAACAGACAGGAGGGCAGAACTCCTCCTGCAGCTCTCTCCAGCTACAGCAACCCCTCGTCTTGGCTTCCCCTGGTCTCAGCATTCAGCAGACTCCGGCAGCTGACTCCAGCTCTCCTCTGATCCTCCTCCGGACCCTGCACTTTCTGCTTCCCAGCTTCTTCCTGGTAGCAGCACAGGGTAAGGGGGTGCACTGTGATGTAAGAAAGGTTGTAGGGTGACCCAGATTGCCCGGGACTGTCCCGCATTTTGCAGGTCTGTGCCGGGTACCTTTTATCCCAGGACAATACAGTGTCCCGGAATAAAACTGACACAGCCACCCCCTGGGCCACCGATCTGATGGCCCCCAAAAAAGGCCGCCACATCACCTCTTTACTCACTGACATTACTTGTGCTGGCCGGGGATGCCTGGAGGAGCACAATCCCCGCCCCCTGATTGTGATTGGAGAAATCATACATCCCGCCTCTTGTGTCCAATGACTGTGCTGTGATTCGTTATAGCACAAGCAGATTTTCGGGAAGGGGGGGTGTCCCTGAATGGTAGTTTGGAAATGTGGTCACCCTAGAACAGTGGTTCTCAACCTCCTAGTGCCGTGACCCCTTGATAAAATTTCCCAAGTTGTGGGGACCCCTAACAGTAAAAGTATTTTTGTAGCGTGGGTTGTCAGCACCCAAGGCAAGACAAGTAATTTGCGCCTAAACCACAGACATTTAGCGCTCCCTGAGTCCTTTTAATGGCAACTATAATCACACTCCCTGTGTCTCCGGCTTCACTGTGTCTCTGACTTTGAGGTGTCTCACGGCAGTGACACTTATGCCGAAATCAGGAGATAGGGTCTCCTCCAGCCCATCCCACTTCACATTCTTCACCAGTCAGCTGACCTCTAGTCTCTGCCCCCAGCCATGCTGTGAACTGAATGGGCGCCTGCAAAGAGGCTGAGTGGGTGGCCGCGGGCTCCAGGAAGAGCCCAGCTGGGCAGCCACAGGCTCCAGGGATAGCCCTGCTGGGTGGCCGCAAAAAAGGCTGGGAGAGTGGTGCGGGCTTCAGGAATAGTCCAGGATTCGGTGACCCATGGCAAATTATCATTTGACCCCCAGGTTGAGAACCACTGCCCTAGAAGATTGGGGGACTCTTGACTGTTAATGGTCTGATGTAGGGGGCAGGTGGGGTGCTCTGGGCATCTAGTCTTATGGTTACAACCGGCCCTTTGAGGGCAACCATAATGCTGATGTGGCCCATGATGAAATTGACTTTGACCCCCCTGTTCTACATGAATATTCAATGAAGCCATCTGAACATAACCGGTTGGGTGGAGGGAGGAGTCTATTTGGGATGATGAAACCAATTATATTCACAAATGTTTTGCTTCTGTTTGTTTTTCCTGAAATCAGTAACATTGTATTCTAGGTATACCTCCAAATGAGGAGAGACCTGGGACCCTTCATGTTCTCTGAGAAGCTGGTACAAGATATTCTGGATGCTGGAAAAGAGGCCATCATGGGGTTCTTGGAAGCCATCTACGATCTACAGTTTTGTAATGGACCGGATCATTTGTATGCACTGCGAGACGAATTGGATCACTTCGGTAACTAAAATGTGACATTCTGTATGTTGAATTTATATATTCCTTGACCTAGAATATAAAAAAATAAAAATAAAAACTTTGGATAGAAACAAAAATATAGGAGGCAAGGATGACCTGGATATTATCTAGGCCCTACCCGAATGCCCCTCCTCTCATGGTGTCGTCTAATTTGCAAAAAAACATTAGGCACCTGTGTCCAGAGATAACTGCAAAAATAAAGCTTTGCAAAACATAAAAAAATATATAAAAATTAGGTATGTGGTGCTCAAAACTTTTGGGGGGGGCGCAAACAAACGAAAAAAAACAAAACATCAATTGCAGCCTCACTGTGCCCATCAATTGCAGCCTCACTGTGCCCATCAATTGCAGCCTCACTGTGCCCATCAATTGCCGCCACTGTGCCCATCAATTGCCGCCACTGTGCCCATCAATTGCCGCCACTGTGCCATAAAATCGTCGCCACTGTGCCATGCCATCAAACGCAGCCACTGTGCCATCAATTGTCGCCACTGTGCCAAGCCATCAATTGTCGCCATTGTGCCATGCCATTTATCTGTTCCCATCAATTGTCGCCACTGTGCCATGCCAAACGCAGCCACTGTGCCATGCCATTGTCGCCACTGTACCCATCAATTGTCACCACTGTTCCCATCAATTGTTGCCACTGTGCCATGCCAAACACAGCCACTGTGCCCATCAATTGTCGCCACTGTGCCATGCCATTGTCGCCACTGTGCCCATCAATCACTGTGCCCATCAATAGTCGCCACTGTGCCCATCAATTGTCGCCAGTTTGCACCTAAAATGCCGCCAAATCCTCCCCCCCCCCCCCCCCCCGCCTGGCAATTACCTTTCTCGGTCAGCCATCCTTAGATCCTCCTTTACGATCCCTCGAAGTAGTCCCGCCCTCGATGTCGCTTCAGCCAATCGGGTTACGGGTAACCAGAACCGGTGAACCTGATTGGCTGAGACGCCTGTCAGTGTTAACCAAGGAACGCACACCCCGTGCATCCCCTCGTTAACTATTTGGAAGCCGATAACAGCCCTGGCTCTGATAGACACTTCCAAAGCCAACCAGCTGCCGTTATTCAGATGGCCGGCGCTCACCAGGGGGCCGGCCATCTGAATAGTGGGCAGCGGCGACAATACATAGATTCATGCAATGCATGAATCTGTGTATTGTTTTTCAGTGGCTGTGCAGGAGCGAGAGGGGGCGGCGCTCATGCGCCCTCTATGGACGCACCGCCACTGGTATATGCCAAAGTTGATACTCTAATATCCATGAAAGTTGATCACTCCAATTTGTGCCCGTTTTCTTTCTTCTCTGAAGGGTTCCATGAGTGTTTCTGCTTGTAGGTGTAGCGCTTGGTTGCTACTAGTAACTAACATCCACCATATCACCCTGCTGCCAGACTGCCATCTATCACCTCAGAGACAATGAACAGTCATTTGTGTTGTTTTGTTTATTGGGGGGTATAACTTGGGTGGGGATATGGGATGCCTATAGAACATGTTGCTTTGCCATCATATTTAGTGAAGATTGGTACATTGGTTTAGCCTTGGAGAACTGATGTACTTCTAACATTTACAGTCTCTCCCCTGGCCTTGCACTCGGCTCCGTGGCATGCCTCATTCAGAATTCCACTGGGGTCCACTCACCGACCTTTTCCTGCCCCGAGTCCATGATGGAGAACTTTAACTGGACATACGTTCCGACAGCTTCTCCAGCCCCTCTGCTCCAGAAATTCCTCATCTATCACAGTGTAAAGATGAATATTTCATCCATGACCATGTAAGGATGAATCTCCCTCTTACTCCCAGCTCTCCCGGGCTCCTCTGAGATCGGTGCTCACCCCTCCCCGATGGCCTCCTGCTGCTGCCTAGTACTCCATTCTCCACTTCTCCCGGCCGACAACTCTCCCCATGTGACCTCAGCTTATATGGGAGGCCTGCCAATACCAAGTGGGGATTGGTCAGGGCTCCTCACATGAGCTGCCTGCCACTCCAGTCCTAGGCCTTGCCCTTCTTCCAGAACAATCTCCCTGGTAGCAAGGGAGGCGCCTCAGAACTAGAACACAGGTGGTCACACCTACTGCTCCACTAGCTACTTCCTGCCCCAAGATCAAAACAGGCAGGCCTGCCTGAAGCATAGGCCTGACTAAATTTACCTGCACTGACGGTTTCCCTAGCAAAAATCCTACTCTTGCACCTACCTACGGTAGAGGGTGCTACATAGGTATATGGTGGTATATATAGCACTGGGATGAAAAGTTCATACTATTGGCTTTTGCGCTATTCTGTTTATCATTGAAATTGTACTAACAATGCTACACTAGGAGGACTGTCCTTCGTTCTTTTCCCTCTGTATTTATTTTTTATGTAAGTTACACATCTATGGCAAAGAAAAGAGACACAAGTGTTAAAATACTGATTTACTTATTGTCTCATTCTGTGATTTCTATTTGTTTAGGGGACAGTCTAATGCAACAGATATTACTGGACCGAAATGGACACCCTCTGACTCCAGAGCTGAAAGGTAAATAATAGAGGTTGTTTCGATGATTGGAAAGCTAATGCACGCCAAAAGGCTAGTTTTGGTGTAAAATATGGAATAAAAAACGGCACCCAATTGCAAGTCCCTGCCAATGGGTAATGTAGGCATCTTGTGTGATGTAGTACATAGACACTGTAATTTCAAATTTTGCGCATCGTATCTTTGTTTTGGTATCCACCAAACAAGATACGACGGCATCTGTGTTAGATTCGACAGGCGTACGCCTTAGGCCTAGTACACACAAGAGGATTTATCCGCGGAAACGGTCCGGAGGTCCGTTTCCGCTGATAAATCCTCTGGCGGATTTTGATCTCATGGTTGTTCTAACCATGAGATCAAAATCCCCGCGGAATTCCGTCCGCGGTGACGTGTCACGCCGTCGCCGCGTGTACAGACTGGATTCCAGCGGATCGATTTCTTAGCATGTCAAATTTTGATCCGCTGGAAATCCATCCCCGGGGACAAAAATCCGCGGAAACAGATCCGCTGGATCGTACACACCAGGGGATCTATCCGCTGGAACCGGTCCGCGGATCAATTCCAGCGGATCGATCCTCTCGTGTGTACGGGGCCTTAGTACACCGTCGGATCTAAGATGCAATTTTCCGGCGGCCGCTGGGTGGCGTTCAGGTCGTAATCCGCGTCGAGTATGCAAATTAACTTTTTCCGACGATCCACTAACGTACGAGCGGCCGTCGCATTCTTTTACGTTGTTTCCGTTTGGCTTTTTCCGGCGTATAGTTAAAGCTGCTATCTGGTGGCGTACTCAATGTTAAGTATGGCCGTCGTTCCCACGTATAATTTTGAAAATTTTACGTTGTTTGCGTAAGTCGTCCGTGAATGGGGCTGGACGCCATTTACGTTCACGACGTTCATGGCGTCCTTGCGACGTCATTTGGAGCAATGCACCCTGGGAGTTTTGACGGACGGGGCATGCGCAGTTCGTTCGGCGCGGGGACGCGCTTCATTTAAATGAAACACGCCCCCTACTCGCCGCATTTATATTCCGCACCCTTACGCCGTGAGAAATACACTACGCCGCCGTAACTTACGGCGCAAATTCTTTCAGGATTCAAACATTTGCAAAGTAAGTTACAGCGGCGTAGCGTATCTCACACACGCTGCGCCCATGCAAATGTATGAGGATCTGCCCCTAGATATTTGTCGCAGTCAGGGGTCATTGATTAATTTTTTTTTTTTTTTTGCTTTTTTATTATAATTTTATTGACATTATGTTTTACTTTCTTTGCTTTGGCAGAAATACAGGAACATCACAAACAACATCTGCTAGAAACCGCTATAACAAAAGCGTCAGAATCTACAGGAAAGAATAAGGATTTTTATGTTTCTGATCGTTATATGGATATGATTGTGTCCCATGTCCGCCCCTTTCATAAACCATCTGATCACAGGCTTATAGAGACGGCAACAAAACATAAAGATTACTTACTGGCTGTTGCCGGATGTATTTCTCCTAACGGACTGTTCCGTTGGTGCCGAAGTCTAAAACGTGAACCACATGCGGTGATGGTGACTGGTGTGCCAGGAATAGGGAAGACAACCCTACTGGAGAAGCTGGTTTGTGATTGGGCAAATGGAAAATTCTATCAGAGGTTTTCTTTCATCTTCTTCTTAAGGTTCCGGGATCTCAACAAGCTAGAAAAGATCAGCTTGGAGTCAATGATCCTTCAGGAATATCCATATTTAGAGAATCAACTTGGGAACATTTTAGAGAATCCGGAAAGGCTACTCTTTATCTTTGATGGCCTGGATGAAAGTGTTCATGAAATACATTTTAAGTCACGCCGCCCATCCCGTGATATAAAACAAGTAGAGAATGTTGGAGCAGTTGTGGTTGGTTTGGCAATACGGTCTCTACTCAAGGGTTGCTCGTTGCTTATGACCAGCCAACCAGACAGATTGGCGGGAAAGGATATTGGCATTTTCAAGAGAGTACTGGAGGTCATTGGATTCTTACCAAAAGAAAGTCAACTTTACATTGAAAGATTCTTCATGAACAAAGAAATATCAGAGAAGGTTTTGGGTTTTCTGAGGGAGAACGGTGTGCTGTACACTTTCTGTTACAACCCATCGTACTGCTGGATCATCTGCACAGTCCTATCAAAGTTCTTCAAAGGCCAACCAACCAATGATGACCAATTGATGCCATCACTGCCGAAAACTCTGACGCAGCTCTTTGCGGGTTTCATTGCTGATATTCTGTGCAACCATAGTCCAGATAAATTCAGTGCTCGGAGTTTGTTGACATCTTTCGGGTGGATGGCAGAACATGGAGTTATGAACCATGTTACCAAATTCGAAAAACAGACCTTATCACAGTTTAATGTGGACCCGACCTCAAACCTTTTTCCAGAATTAATGAAAGAATACACACGTTCCCCCGAGGCATCCTTCTCCTTCCTTCACCCCATCACCCAGGAATTTTTGGCTGCCTTGGTCCATTATATTGACTATTCTCCCGAGAAGTTACATAGCTCAATTCAAAGAGCCAAGTCCTTCGTTAACAACTATGGTGAACTATTTCTCTCATTTCTCAGTGGCCTCTCCGATATCTCCACCAGGACCATTTTGGAGCCTTATCTGGGTGACTTGTCTTCTGATGGCGCCAAGGATGTCCTCACTTGGCTTCAACAAGAAGTTACAGACATTATAGAATTTGATACCTTGGAAACAAGAAAGCTCTTGAGTATATGTTTTAAATTCTTTGAGCTACAGAATAAGGCATTTTGTTCAGAATGCCTCGGATCGCTCAGATGTTTTAACGTTGGAGTCAACCTGGCTCCTCTGGATTGCTCTGTGGTGTCTTTTACGCTTCAGTCCTTTGAAGAGATTGAAGTTCTTAGCTTAGGAGGATGTAGACTTCGGAGGGAGGATGTTGAGAGATTTGCACCTGCTCTACATAACATACGTAACATAGAGTACGATATAAATGCATGTCGTCTTGTGTCTTAAAGAGTAATGCCGCGTACACACGATAGGTTAAACCGATGAGAATGGTCCGATGGACCGTTTTCATCGGTCAAAACCGATCGTGTGTGGGCGCCATTGGTTAAAAAAAAGCAAATATGAGTCAAAACCGATCAATGGTAGGCACAACCATCGGTTAAAAATCCACGCATGCTCAGATCAAGTCGACGCATGCTTGGAAGCATTGAACTTCGTTTTTTCCAGCACGTCGTGTGTTTTACCTCACCGCTTTCTGACACGATCGGTTATTTAACCGATGGTGTGTAGGCGCGATGGACCATCAGTCAGCTTCATCGGTTAACCGATAAACGGTCCATCGGTCCGTTCTCATCGGATGGACTGATCGTGTGTACGTGGCATCAGTAAAGCCCAGAAAAAACTACACCCTGCAAGACAAAGGCATATTGAGCTAGCTCATTATGAAGTACTTACCTGAGATCGAAGCCCCCGCAGTCGACTTCATTCGCCTCCTCCATTGCTGCCATGTCTCCCGGAGTGACTTCTGGGTATCGCGGCTCCGGCGCTGTGACTGGTCGGAGCTGCGATGGGTGCGCGCGGGTGCCACCACTAACGGCATGGTTGCCGTTAGAAGCGGTACGCTCAGTGCGTTGTAGACATCAGTGCATGTCTTTTGCAAATTTTTCATAAACTGTGTAGGTTTAGGAGATATTTCTTGCACCTACAGGTAAGCTTTAATCTAGGCTTACCTGTAGGTAAAAGTGGTTGTAAAGGGTTTACAACCAATTTAAGAGCTCATAAATGTCAAAGGTTCTTTTTTTTTTTTTTTTTTCTTTGCCACTTTAGACTTCACCACAGCGAGAGACATGCTCATGATTTTATTCATAATTCCGTCTCTACATCTGGTTTAGCATCATTTGTGGTATATTACTTTTACATGTTTTTATACTTGTTTTAAATTTTTTATAGACCGTTTCTTTTTTTTTTTTTTCCTTCATCGGGAACTATATCAAATGTAATAAGTACGGATTTTCAAAAGATTTTATCCACGTGACAAAGAAAAAACAAAAGCCCCTTCACCCCCCTCCCCAACAAAACCCCCCCCTCCCCCCCACCTACCCCTGCCCTTGACCATCCCACGACTCCACTTGATGAATTCATCTCCTTAATTGCAAATGCGTTCCTATTCCTCTCTCAGGTTTTCTGAGAAACTCCAGGACTTTTTAAATTCCAACCAGGGTGCCCACATATCCTTTTCCCCTACCTTGTTTTTATAAATTCCATATTTTAATTTCTCTCTCCTATAAGTATCCTCTACGGAGTCGATCCACTCCCACATTTGCGGACTTTCCAAGTCTCTCCATTTTAGGGGTATCAATCGTTTCGCTGCGTTCAGCAAATGAGGGATCAGTGAACCCTTGTATTCCTTCTCTGGTACCTCCCCCCCATGAAAGAGAACTACCCATGGGTTATCTTCTACTTCTTTTTTTGTTATTACTTTTATCAGGGCCAAGATTTTTTTCCAATAAGCTTTGATTTTCAGGCAGTCCCACCAAAGGTGTGCCATCGTTCCTCTTGACGCACAACCTCTCCAGCATTGCTCTGACTCACCCACTCTGAATTTGGCAATTTTATCTGGGGTGGCGTACCACCTCGTCAGACATTTGAAGTTCATCTCGGCGGTTCTTACATCAACCGCCGAGGTGTGAGTCATGTTCAGGATTCTTCCTATGGTCGTTTTTCCCCTTGGGACACCTAAATCTCTTTCCCAATTTTGGATGTATTTTAGCGTGTCCGACTCTTCCGTTTTCTGCAGATAATTATAGATTTTAGATATATTTCCTTTTGAGCTTTCTGTGCTACACATTTGTTCCAATATAGTGTACTCCTCTTGTGACCGCAAAGGGTGTGGTAGGCGCTTGACAAATGACACCAACTGCAAGTATCTCCACTCGTCAAGCGCCCTAATTCCAGTCCTATATTTAATATCGTGAAGTGTCCTAATTTTACCCTCTAGTGTTATATCTTTTAACTGTGTTCTATTTGTAATCCAATTTCCCCCTACTTCTTTTGTCCCTGGTGTAAAATATTAATTTTCTTTAAAATCTATAAAGGGTGAGTTGAATTCTGTTTTTAATTGTTTATGTAATCTATCCCAAATCCTCAATGCATTATGTGTAATTGTGTGTGTTGACGTGTTGAAGTGAATGAGACTGGGCAATAAGAGACGGTGTGAGGAGGAGTGCTGCACATTAGATCTCGTATATCCCGCCGAGGATTTCTGTGTATTGTGGTCTGTTTACATCCCGGGTTCAATCCAAGCTGTTCCTCATACTCTGGAGTATCCTGGTGTTAACCATAAATAACGCTGTTATTTGGTTGCCTTGTGGTAAGCCTCAGTCCATGTGGTGGCGGATCACACTTATGTCATTAATCACACACTGGGTGTCGTTTGTTCTGGATTTCATTATTTTGGACTTTTATGTTGCATATGTGCACTATTAAGGACTCATTTACATTTATTTTTGCACGTATTTTGTGCGATCTTTTCCTTAAATAATTTGATAAATTTTTGTGGATACACATAAGGACTTTATTGCATGTATTAGGTTGGCGCAATTTTTCTGCTTTTTTCTGTTATTTTGTGTTAGGTCACGCAATTGCTGCCTCCATATTTATTCACTTAATCGATTTATTATTTGTTAGCGCAATTTTTTCCCTTTTCCGTGTGTAAGGATCTATATTGTGGTGGATTCCAAATTAATCTCCCTAGCTGTGCCCTCGCTAATGTGCATTCAATATTTATCCATCTTTTATCCTGGGACTCTTTAGCCCATTCTAGAACCCGTGAGAGAACCCGAAGCATTATAATATGTCAAAGGTTCTTGACGTTAACCATTTGCCGACCGCCGCACGACTATATACGTCGACAGAATGGCACAGGCAGGCAAATTGGCGTACCTGTACGTCCCTTTAAATTTGCCACCCAACAGGCCTCGTGAGTGTGCCCGCGGGTCCCGGGAACTCAATATTCCCGGGCGGCCCGCACAATTTCGGGCTGATAGGAAGAGGGAACACTGAGGCGCCCACCACTTTCATTACTACAGAACTCTTCCAGTGAAGCTGCCATTTTCCAACATCCAAATTTACAGTATTGTTTATTACTTTTATGGTAAGCTTTTTGTGCAACCTCACTGTGAATCACTCCTCTCTCCTAAGCTAGTGAACCTTCTATATTATTATGTTGAACACGCAATCCCTACACTAGGCTGGAACAAAGGGGGAAACTAAAACTCAAATTTTACTTCTTTTTTTTTACCTTTAAAAAAACTTATTTTACAGGAGACAGGTAGGATAGGATATGCAATCCTTGTTTTATAGTATTGCAAAGGATTTCCAGAGCACTATGGGTTAGCTAATGAGATAGCACAACAGACAGTGCCAGCCTTTAGCTGGCTTTACTTGAAAGCTGGGACTTGGCTATCCAATACTGCTGGGATTGATTCATTTGTGTATGCAGATTTCCACTTAAGCTATTGCATCTTGTAAACAGCATGCATTTTTCTACATGGGTCGGGATGGCAAAAGCTCTCTAAAGCAGCGTGCAATATATTAATAGATAATATTTTATACCTACCAAAATGAAATTAAAAACCATTATAATAAAATATTTTTAAATACAGCTAGTGTGGGGTACCTAAATTGAGCCTCCCTTTTAATTTTGTGAACTGAAGCACACGTGCTGACAATGAGCATGCTTGGGAGCGTGTCCAAGATGGCGATGGGAGCAGACGTGTAACTGCAGAGCTCCCGGTCCGGATTACTATCCTTCATTAATCCTGGTGTAGTACCACCACAATTCGCCTTCATCCCACCTACCCTGCCTTCCTGAGCCCCGGGGTATGCGGGGGACCAGATCCGGAGGTCGGAGGAGACGGAATACGCCTGTTGTGCATACCCCGCCAAAACCCGGGCCTACTGCTTCCCCCTCAGCCTGCCGCATGGAAGCTCATAAGGAGGCCCCGCCGGACGGCGCGATCCATGCTGGCTCCCCGGCCTTCGACGCTCTTATGCTAGCCATCGCAAACTGCCAATCTACCCTCATCGTGAAAATCGACCACGTCCAGATAGAGACTGCTCTCATCCGCCGGGAAAATTGGGCATGCTTAAAGGAGGAGAGAGTAAAATGAGCAGAGGGATGTCTACATCCGTCTTCTGCTACTCCTTCTCTGGCCAGTCAGCATGCTGGGCATATGTTCTTGACCAAGTGTACTTCAGGGGAGGTTGAGGGCCTGGCTGTGCTATCTGGTAGAAGTGCCTGGATCACAAAGCTGAACACCATTATAAATTCTCTGGCAGGGAGGACAGTACAGTATATGTGAGTAGTCGCACAAGGCATTTTTTGTATATGTTACTGAAATAATGTATCTTATTCACTCCTTACAGATTCAATGGCAATAGATTCGGAGATGACGGAGTCAAGTTTATATGTTCAGCATTAAAACATCCCGACTGCAAGATACAAGCTCTGCAGTAAGTTGTCCTACCTTCTACATTTATGATGTTATAAAATAGAAAGGATATAATACATTTTTTAGACTCTAAATTAAGAATAGGTAGCAGGAGAGCTGTCAGCATAGCCTAGGGGGGTTTCCAAACAAAGGGCCAGTTTGCTGTCCAGCAGACCTTAGGGGGGGGGGGGTGCGGACTGTGGCCTGTGGGAGTAGAAGATGCCCCGGCATCAGTGGGAGTGGACAATGTCTCAGGCTTGGTGGTCACTGGGAATAAAAAAAAATGACCTAGCACCTATCCTCAGTAAGAAGAATAGTGCCCCTGCATTGGTATTGGTCGGAGGGATGGTGTCCCATTGTTGGGTGAGTGAAAGGAATAGTGCCCCCGTCATTGGTATCAGTGGGAGAAATAGTAACCCACCATTGGTGTCGGTGGGAGGTATTATGCCCCACTGTTAGTGTCAGTGGAAGACATGGCGCCTCATCATTGGTGTCAGTGGGAGGAATAGTGTCCCATCATTGGTGTCAGTGGGAGGAATAGTGTCCCATCATTGGTGTCAGTTGGAGGAATA
This sequence comes from Rana temporaria, assembly GCF_905171775.1. Classification (NCBI taxonomy): domain Eukaryota; kingdom Metazoa; phylum Chordata; class Amphibia; order Anura; family Ranidae; genus Rana; species Rana temporaria. The sequence goes on from NC_053501.1 coordinate 115,330,474, forward strand.
GTGGCCCATCATTGGTGTCAGTGGAAGGTATTATGCTCCATTGTTAATGTCAGTGGAAGACATGGTGCCTCATCATTGGTGTCAGTGGGAGGAATAGTGGCCCACCATTGGTGTCAGTGGGAGGAATAGTGGCCCACCATTGGTGTCAGTGGGAGGAAAAGTGTCCCATCTTTGGTGTCAGTGGGAGGAATAGTGACCCATCATTGGTGTCAGTGGGGGGTATTATGCTCCATTGTTAATGTCAGTGGAAGACATGGTGCCTCATCATTGGTGTCAGTGGGCGGAATAGTGGCCCACCCTTGGTGTCAGTGGGAGGAATAGTGGCCCACCATTGGTGTCAGTGGGAGGAATAGTGGCCCACCATTGGTGTCAGTGGGAGGAATAGTGCCCCCCCCGGAGACCGTTTTCATCAGACGAACTGATCGTGTGTACGCGGCATAACAGTGCCCTCAGGGCCGAATAAAGGCAAGCAAGGGCCGCATCTGGCCCTCTGGCCACATTTTGGGGACAACAGGCACAGACAGTACATCTGCAATCTCCAATGAAAATAAACAGAATAAATTGTTTTTTAATCAGATATATATATATTTTTTTTATCCCCTTCCTGTAGTTTGGGAGCCACGGGACTAACAGACCGGGCGTGCTCGTATTTAGGACCGGCAATCAGTGCCAACAAGTCTCTTCGAATACTTCGGTTGTCTTGTAACAGGCTGGATGGGCCTCACTTTGGTGACCTGATGACGGCTTTGTCCAGTCCTGCCTGCCAATTGGAGGAACTGGAGTGAGTAGAATGAATGGGATTGGTTGTGGATGTTCACCAACATTTCTGATCTGATAGAAAATTCACACCAACCTCTTGGAAAGGATAATTATAATGGTTTTTGGTCAATGTTTTAAAGTTTACATGTTAAAATGTAGGTTTTATAACTGATATTCAGGGTGTTATGTCCCTCATTGTCCCTCAGTCAGGGAATTGCCCGTCTCTCAGTTGTTGCAGCAGAGTCATGTAGCAGTTGTCCGCCTTCTTCAATGCACTCCCTTTGCTCTCGTCTTGTCTCAGCGCTTCCTTCTGCTGTCCTCAGACAAGCTGATACCATGTTTTCCCGAACGTAAGACCTACCCCGAAAATAAGACCTACCATCATTTTCAAGGAGGGCTGCAATCAGGGGCGGACTGACAACTCACGGGGCCCCCCGGGCAATAGAAGATTATGAGGCCCTCGGGCTTACAGATGGCCACCACGCCAGGAGGCAGTGCAGCTAAAATCTCTGGATTTTCACATCAAAAGCATGTCCGTTTCACATCAAAAGCATCAGGGACAGATGTAAAAAAAAACACAGGCCCAGATTCACATAGGAGTTACGACGGCGTATCTCCAGACACGCCGTCGTAACTCTGAGTGCGGGCCGTCGCAACTCGGCGCCTGATTCATAGAATCAAATACGCCTCACTGTTGCCTAGATACAAGCGGCGTAAGTCTTCTACGCAGTCGTATCTTAGGGTGCATATTTACGATGGCCGCTAGGTGGCGCTTCCGTATATTTCCGCGTTGAATATGCTAATTAGCTAGATACGCCGATTCACGAAACGTATGTGCGCCCGGCGTATCAAGATACGTCGTTTACGTAAGACATACGCCGGCGTAAAGTTACCCCTCATAAAGCAGGGGTAAGTCATGTCAGGTATGGACGTCGGAAACGTACGAACAGCGTCGTATTTTACGTCGTCCGCGTAAGTCGTCCGTGGATGGGGCTGTGCGTAGGTTACGTTTACGTCGACTAAGCATTGAGCAGGCGTAATTTAATTTGAAAATTCGACGTGATATTGAGCATGCACGCGCATGTGCCGTTCGTTCGAAACGTCATTTACGTGGGGTCATGATTAGTTTGCATAAAACATGCCCACCTCTTCCTCGTTTGATTTAGGCGCGCTTACGCTGCCACATTTACGCTACGCCGCCATAACTTTAGACGCAAGTGCTTTGTGAATACTGCACTTGCCTCTCTAAGTTGCGGCGGCGTACCGTAAATACGATGCGCTACGCCCGCTTACATTTACGCCGCCCTACGTGAATCTGGGCCACAGATTTTTACATACTGTCCCTGGTTTTACTGAGCCTGGCAACCCTGATGGGGGCCCCCTAGTGGCAATGGTCAGTCCGCCCCTGGCTACAATATACCGTATATACTCGAGTATAAGCCGAGTTTTTCAGCAATTCTTTTTTTTTTTTTTTTTTTTGTGCTGAAAATGCCCCCCTCGGCTTATACTCGCCTTTTTGCGCCTGATCACCTGGATTTTGGGGACCCGGTACCGACCGGGTAGCCCCACTCTTCCTCTACAAGTGTGCAAAGGCTGCTGTCTGGGGGGACCTACGGCCGGGGAGCACCAATTTTTTTTCAAAGTCGGGTACCCCTTCCATGTTAAACGGACATTTCTCCGGTAAATTTGGGGACCCGGTACCGGCCGGTCGTAGGTTCCCTGGATCCGAAACTTGGCACACATGTAGCCCCAGTTCTTCTCTACAAGTGTGCAAAGGTTGCTGTCTGGGGGACCTACGGCCTAGGAGAACCGATTTTTTTTTTGATTTTTTTATTATTAATGAGTCACTCTTACAATTAACCCTTTGAGTTCAGAATCAACAAACAGTAAATAGTTTACAGATATCCTGGAATATATTGTGGATAATAATTACATAATAATCCCATCTCAGGTAGTCCAAGATATCATTTCTCAGTCATCCTATGCCCCTAGTGGACATAGGATGATTTTAGACATAAGAGGGTCTGGGGATGTCCCGGGTGAGTCTGTCACACGCTCCAATAGCATAGAATGGTGTAATTGGTAAAATGTATAAATAACCAAAATAGTATAATTGATAGGGTCGTCCCCATACCAGTATCGGGACCGATACTGAGCATTTGCGGGAGTACTGGACGGGTGATCTGTCCAATCCTGAGCAAGGGGGAGTGTCTAGGCACGGCGGGGAACACTACAGCTATTCAAATGAAAGCTGTAATGTTCCCCGCACTTATTAACTATGCGGCGGCGGCGGGGGCATCTAGGTATGGGGGACATTGCTGCATCTATGGGAGGACATTGCTGCATCTATGGGAGGACATGGCTGCATATGTGGGGGGACATGGTTGCATTTGTGGGGGACATGGCTGCATATGTGGGGGACATGGCTGCATATGGGGGGGACATGGCTGCATATGGGGGGGACATGGCTGCATATGGGGGGACATGGCTGCATATGTGTGGGGACATGGCTGCATATGTGTGGGGACATGACTGCATATGTGTGGGGACATGGCTGCATATGTGGGGGACATGGCTGCATTTGTGGGGGGACGTGGCTGCATTTGTGGGGGACGTGGCTGCATTAGTGGGGGACATGACTGCATTAGTGGGGGACATGGCTGCATTTGGGGGGGAGATGGCTGCATATGTGGGGGAGATGGCTGCATATGTGTGGGGACATGGCTGCATCTGTGTGGGGACATGGCTGCATCTGTGGGGGACATGGCTGCATCTGTGGAGGACATGGCTGCATATGTGGGGGACATGGCTGCATCTGTGGGGGACATGGCTGCATCTGTGGGGGACATGACTAGTGTAGTCCAGATATGACACGATAACCTTTGACCGTTGAGACCCCATGTACTCCACCCCTTAATTGTCCCCCACTTACTATATAGTAAAGAGACCACACCTTTGCTTTGGAGTAAACTGGCCACAACAGCCTATTTTATTAAAACATAATCGCAATAAAAAAACTCCAACTTAAATGAAACAGTAAATATCCAACATCAATGACATACAATAAACCCCACTCTGTTGGTCCTTTCTGGCAGCCCACCCATTCTCCACCATTTTACCATATACCAGATGAACAATGCACTGCGAGCAAACATTAAACTTTAGGCCTCCAGTCCGTGTAGTACGCTCGGAGACAACCCCCGCCCGCAGTGCAAACGTTACAGTATACCAACTAACCTTTCGCTGGAATACACCTAAGGGGCCCATAATATTGATGAGCCCCCCACCCCCGTTTTCACACGTTTTCTACTGCCACCATAAAGGACCAACAGAACTAACCGCCACAGCCCGAAAGGATGACACCTCCACCTTTAAGGGCCCCCACCCAACCTCAACGCTCTCTGAATCCCTTCTTGTATCCCCATCGACCACAGCGCAATCCCCACATCCGTCAGATGGACCCCGTCCCTCCTCAGATACATGCCTACATTAGTCTCCAATTCCTGGTGGCGTACCACCAGCCCCCCAAGGCGTGCCAAAAATTTTCCCACCACCCGGTTAACCCGAGTCCTGGCTCTGTTGAGCCTGGTAACTGACCGAGCCTTGCGCCACTGTGTGCGGGCGACAATTTCCGACCACACCAGCACCGTCCCCGGAAAGGCCGCTCGCAGCCGCTCAAAGTCCGCTTTGATGTCCGTAATCAGAGCCCTGATTTTACGGACACCAAAATCATTCCCCCCCCGCGTGTATAACCAGAACATCGGGGGGCCTGTCCAGTCGGGCGTACCTCTCGACCTCTGGTAGCACCCTACCCCACATCATCCCAGGTATCCCCAGCCACCTCAACACCGCTTCCTTCCTGGAAATACCCAGCTGCCTGCCTTCCGGCTTCTCATCAGCCCTTCTTGCCCCCCAGCAAACGTACGAATGTCCGAAAATCCAGACGAGGCGTGTAGTCCCTCCATCTGAAATGAAATAAACAATCCACAATGCTCACCAACGAACACCAACCCTAAAAAAGCCCCCCCCTTTTTCATCACTCCCTTCCCCATTAACCAACCACCAACTGAGGCCGCACGTATGACCGGAACCTCCGAGATTCCCACCTCCCGATCTTCCGTACTGCCGCCTCGTTCATCCCGCACCTGGCAGCTTCGGTAGCCGCCCCGATACGGAAGGAGTGAGACGAAAACTCGGACTTGTCCAAGCCCATTTCTTGCAAGCAACTGCGAAAAACAGCCACAAATTGGAACTTTGACAAGAAAGACCCATCTTCGTGCTTAAGCAACGGCCCGCCCCCTTCCGGCCTGACCCCCAAAAATGCCTTGACCGATGCCACCGGACATACTCTGGCCCCCGGCAGGGAAAAAAGAACCACGTCCACCCCCCTGCCCCTCTGGTCGGTTTTTGATCTGCGCAATCGGATACCCACCTTGTCCTCCGATATCCACACATCCTCCCTCATCAGCCCCCCGGCCCTCAGGCGGGAAGGGCTAACCAATTCACTGATGCGGAACGCACCGTAAAATGCCAGCGAGAAAGCCGCCGCGAATAACAGGCATTCATACTGCCCCGTGCACACCCCGTCCAAGGCCCCCCTGATACCTACCAAATTGGCAAAAGAGACCGGCCTCCTGGCATCCTGCACCTTACGACCTTTCCTGTAGCCCTTCACTGCCTGTCTGACCCAAAAGTCCTTAGTCCAATCCACCCCCCCCATCAGTTTAAAAAAGAACGCTAAACCCGCCAATTTTTTCTCAATGGAGGACACGGACACGCCTAGCTCCATGTTCCTGGATACAAAATAAATTACCTGCAACCGCTCCTCTGGCCCCCCGCTCACAACCCCAGCTTCGGCACCCAACTCCAACCATTCCTTCCATACCTTGGCGTAGGCCGACCATGTGGCCGTGCTAACGGACTGCTTAATCCACGAGGCGGCTAATCCAGCGCCAGCTCCCAAATCCAGCCTGGGCACGGGACCCCGACAGCCTCCGCGGCCGGGGCCAGCTCTCTGAACTTGTCCCACTGAAAACGAGACAATGAATCAGCCAGCGTGTTCTCGACGCCCGGGATATGCACGGCATAAATGAAAATGTTCAGTTGCAAACACCTCAACACTAAATGCCGCATGAGCCGAATGACCGGTTGTGACGACGCGGACATGCGGTTCACTACCTGGACCACTCCCATGTTGTCACAGTTCAGCCGGAGTTTTAGGTTGCTGCAGGCCTCCCCCCAAAGCTCAATGGCCAACACTACTGGAAACAGTTCCAGCAGCACTAGGTTCCGGAGAAAACCTGCCTCTACCCAAGCCCTCGGCCAAGGCTCTGCGCTCCACTGCCCCTTGAAGAAAGCCCCATAGCCTGTGGACCCCGCCGCGTCCGTCACCAGTTCCACGTCGAAGTTACTCACCGGACTAGACAGCCACATCGACCTGCCATTGTAGGATGTCAGGAACTCATACCATACCTTCAAGTCCTCCCGATGCTCCTTAGACAAACGAATGAAATGATTGGGGGCCTTAGCCCCCGCCGTAGCCGCCGACAGCCGTCGGCAAAATATTCTGCCCATGGGAATGATCCTACAGGCGAAATTAAGTTTTCCCAGCAGTGACTGTAAAGTCCTCAGCTGCACCTTCCGCAAGCCCTGAAACTCTCTAACTTCCGCTTTCAAGGCCTCGAGCTTATCCTTGGGAAGACGGCACTCCATTACTTCCGAATCGATCACTATACCCAGAAAACTAATCTCCGTCGTGGGGCCTTCCGTCTTGTCAGCCGCCAAGGGCACGCCAAAACGTCCCGCAATGTGCTGCAACGTTGACAGTAGAGTCGCACACACACCAGAGGAAGGCGGCCCCACGCAGAGGTAGTCATCCAGATAGTGAATGATCGAGTCCAGGCCCGACACATCCCTGACCACCCATTCCAAAAAGGAACTGAATGTCTCAAACAGCGCGCAGGAGATGGAGCAGCCCATGGGTAGGCACTGGTCAACATAATATTGGCCCTGCCAGCAACATCCCAACAGCCGAAAACAGTCGGGATGCACCGGCAACAACCGGAAGGCGGATTCGATGTCCGCCTTTGCCATTAAGGCCCCCTGTCCGTACCGCCGCACCCACCGGACCGCCGCATCAAACGACCTGTAGGACACCGTGCAAGCCTCGATAAAGTCGTTGACCGAACCCCCTTTTGGGAATGACAGGTGGTGAATAAGACGGAATTTGTTCGGTTCCTTCTTAGGCACCACCCCCAACGGAGACACCACCAGCTCCGGCAAGGGCGGGGCCGCAAACGGCCCGCCCATCCGTCCTAGTGCCACTTCCTTGCCCAACTTTTCCCCCACCACCCCCGGATTAAGGAGAGCCGATTTCAAATTTCGTGCCACCGGCGGCACCACCGCCAGCGAACACGGTATCTTGAAACCGTCCCTGAACCCCGAGGACAATAGTTCTGCCGCTGCCTTGTCCGGGTACCTACTTAGGAAAGGTCGCATCCTTTCCCCCTTCACCGGAGTCGTCCCTTTTTTGAGCAGCGTCACCGGCACGCTTTCCCTTTTTAAAACACTTGGCCGCGGGGTGGGAGCCCCCACACCCTGAGCACTCGTGTTTGAATTTACACGATCCTCCGAATTTGCAGGCGTTCTCATTGAACTGCCAGCAAACTCCCCACTTCTTACCGGCCGACGGTCCTGAGGAGGATGCACCCCCGGCCCCCCCGTGAAAAGACTGCGCCGGGGCCTTAGCCGCCGACATGAGCCGCATCCAGAGGCTGATATCTTTCTGATCCCAGCGCAGAGAGGGCCTAACTGCCCGCCGTTGCCGAAACTGCTCATCGTACCTGAGCCAAGCCGACCCCCCGTACACCCGATGCGCCTCCCCAATTGAATCCATGTACCCGAACAACGCCGAGCAATGTTCTGGGTTCTTTTCGCCAACGACGCTAGCCATAATGGCGAACGCCTGGAGCCAGTTCACGAAAGTGCGCGGAATCAACCTATAACGCCTCTTCTCCTCATCCTCCTTTTTAGAATCATCCGGCTTCACCCTATCGAGGTTGAATTTCTCCAACGGCAACAGGGAGAATATCTCTACATATTCGCTCTTGTAAATCTTCTCCTTCACCTCCTGTTTTAAATGACCCCCCAGCGGACACTCGTAGCAGATATAAACCTCGCCCCTTGCCGCATCCGCAATACGTACCAGATCGGAACGAGTCACCACCTCCGGGGCCCCCCCTGACTTGTCCTTCCCCGTCCCCACCTGTCCTGCCACCGGGGCCACCGGGGGAAGCTGCGAAGACGCAACCCCCCCTCCGGCCGGGGCATCACCCCCAGTCGCGCCCACAGCCACAGGTGCCCACGGAGCCACCTGTGGCGAAGGGCCCTGTACCGCAGCCACCCGGCCCAAAAGCTCCTTGAGGCCCCCCACCAATTCCGTCAACAGGGCGTCAGCCCCAGAGGCGGCAGGCGCAACGCCCGCCACCACCGGTGCAGCCACCGCCACTGGCGGCGGAGGTGCCGGAACCCCCCCCCCTCCCCACTCCCAACAATTCACACAATGCGTCAGCTAAAGAGGATACATGTAATGTAGTGGACTTACCAGGCCTGCCGGGAGACACCCCCGCCGCCGTAGACTGGATTTCCACCGCTGACTCCCTATCCGGTTCACCATCCTCGTCTTCCGATGGCACACCTTCCGACCTGTCCTCCCCGACTGGGATCGGTGCGGCCGACAGTCCCCCAGGAGAAGATGACCTGGAGGCCCCGGAGTCCCCCCTCCGTTCCGGCCGGCCTTTTGCTGTTCCTCTGCCCCGCGTTGTTGCAGCAGGCAGACCACCCGACGATGACTCTGTGTTGCCTGATGCCCCCCGCTCCGAGCCCCGCCCACCCGCGGAACCGCCGGCCCCACGTGTAGAGGGCCCCGCGGCCGTGCCAGGTGGGTCTGAGGCCTTCTTTTTCCCCTTTGAAGCCCCCGTTCCTGCCGCAGAAGGAGAAGGTGTCCCCCCCCCCACCGCCCGCATCTGGGGAAGCGGCGCCGGTACGGCCCGTGGCCCCGCCCACCGACGGAGGTCGGCGGCGTGCGTCCTGCTCCGTCCCCCCCGTCACACTCCTGGTCACCCGCTTCGGCGGGGGGGCCGACCGCCCCCCCGGAGGGCTCCGAGCCCCCCTTGCAGTCCTGGATGAGGGCCCCGGGGAATAGCGGGCCGGAGGCCGCGACCTCCGCCCGCGTGGGGTCAACTCACCGCCGCCCGATCCTCCCGATCCGCCCGCCTGGTCCGCGACCCACTCCGCAGCGCGCCTCTCTAGCCAATCTGTGCCCCGATGAGCTGCCTCGGCCCGCAAGCGCGCGAGCACGAGGTCGACGGACGCCATTTTGTCTGTATGAGAGCAGGAGGAAACGCTGCTTCCTCGTTGCTCTCCTGACTGCAAGTGACCGCCTGGCCCCGCCCCACCCTTTTATAGGGTAACTCCCCTGCCACTCTAAGCCAATCCTGCTGCTCCTCTGAACTTGATCCTTCTAACTCCCCCGCCCCTCTCTACACCAATCCTGCTCTTCCTACCTCCTACCCCCCCTAGCTTAACCCTTCCTGTGTCACTAGACACTCTGTCATGCCCGGCCCTCTGCTAGTCTTGCTGGCTTTTGCTCCGGGCCTCCCTTGACTGCATCTATGGGGGGACATGGCTGCATCTGTGGGGGGACATGGCTGCATTTGTGGGGGGACATGGCTGCATTTGTGGGGGACATGGCTGCATTTGTGGGGGACATGGCTGCATATGTGGGGGACATGGCTGCATATGTGGGGGACATGGTTGCATATGGGGGGGACATGGCTGCATATGTGGGGGACATGGCTGCATATGGGGGGGACATGGCTGCATATGGGTGGGGACATGGCTGCATATGTGTGGGGACATGGCTGCATATGTGTGGGGACATGGCTGCATATGTGGGGGACATGGCTGCATTTGTGGGGGGACGTGGCTGCATTTGTGGGGGGACGTGGCTGCATTTGTGGGGGACGTGGCTGCATTAGTGGGGGACATGACTGCATTAGTGGGGGACATGGCTGCATTAGTGGGGGACATGGCTGCATTTGTGGGGGGACATGGCTGCATTTGGGGGGGAGATGGCTGCATATGTGGGGGAGATGGCTGCATATGTGGGGGAGATGGCTGCATCTGTGGGGGACATGGCTGCATCTGTGGGGGACATGGCTGCATCTGTGGGGGACATGGCTGCATCTATGGGGGGACATGGCTGCATTTGTGGGGGACATGGCTGCATTTGTGGGGGACATGGCTGCATTTGTGGGGGACATTTAAAAAAAGTATCGGTAATCGGTATCGGCGATAACTTGAAAAAAAGTATCGGTACTTGTACTCAGTCCTAAAAAAGTGGTAGCGGGACAACCCTAATAATTGATACATGAATTCATGTATCAATTATATTATTTTGGTTATTTATACATTTTACCAATTACGCCATTCTATGCTATTGGAGCGCAACACCATATCTTGATTTTTTTTTTCCAGGATCTAGCAGCCTGCTCTGTAAAATAACCAAGCAAATTCTATAGAAAAAGCCCTCAGCCGTATGAGACATGCTGGACAAGAAATGTTGAAAGGACTTAAGGGATGTCACACACACACACACAGCTGACACATGGTTCATCATTCCCATGCTCTTACATTCGTATTTCATCCTCCAGTTTGAGCAGCACCTGTCTGGCGGACACTTCCTGCTCCCTTTTGGCATCAGGAATAAGAAGTAACCAATCTCTGAAGATACTCATCCTATCATTTAATCATTTGACCTGTCCTTACTTTGGTGACTTGATGGAGGCTTTGTCCAGTCCAACCTGCGCTGTGGAGCAGTTGATGTGAGTATACCATCACTGGCAAGAGGGAAAGGAGAAGAGAGGGAAAGGAGAAGAGAGGAAAGGGAGAGGGAAAGGAGAAGAGAGGGAAAGGAGAAGAGAGGAAAGGGAGAGGGAAAGGAGAAGAGAGGAAAGGGAGAGGGAAAGGAGAAGAGAGGAAAGGGAGAGGGAAAGGAGAAGAGAGGAAAGGGAGAGGGAAAGGAGAAGAGAGGAAAGGGAGAGGGAAAGGAGAAGAGAAGAAGGGGAGAGGGAAAGGAGAAGAGAAGAAGGGGAGAGGGAAAGGAGAAGAGAGGAAGGGGAGAGGGAAAGGAGAAGAGAGGAAGGGGAGAGGGAAAGGAGAAGGGAGGAAGGGGAGAGGGAAAGGAGAAGAGAGGAAAGGGAGAGGGAAAGGAGAAGTGAGGAAAGGGAGAGGGAAAGGAGAAGTGAGGAGAGGGAAAGGAGAAGTGAGGAAAGGGAAAGGAGAAGAGAAGTGAGGAGAGGGAAAGGGAAAGGAGAAGTGAGGAAAGGGAAAGGGAAAGGAGAAGCGAGGAAAGAGAAAGGAGAAGTGAGGAAAGGGAGAGGGAAAGGAGAAGTGAGGAAAGGGAGAGGGGGAAAGGAGAAGAGAGGAAGGGGAGAGGGAAAGGAGAAGAGAGGAACGTGAGAGGGAAAGGAGAAGAGAGGAAAGGGAGAGGGAAAGGAGAAGAGAGGAAGGGGAGAGGGAAAGGAGAAGAGAGGGAAGGGAGAGGGAAAGCAGAAGGGAGGAAGGGGAGAGGGAAAGGAGAAGAGAGGAAGGGGAGAGGGAAATGAGAAGTGAGGAAGGGGAGAGGGAACAGAGAAGTGAGGAAGGGGAGAGGGAACGGAGAAGTGAGGAAGGGGAGAGGGAAAGGAGAAGAGAGGAAAGGGAGAGGGAAAGGAGAAGAGAGGAAAGGGAGAGGGAAAGGAGAAGAGAGGAAAGGGAGAGGGAAAGGAGAAGAGAGGGAAAGGAGAGGGAAAGGAGAAGAGAGGAAAGGAGAAGAGAGGGAAAGGAGAAGAGAGGAAAGGGAGAGGGAAAGGAGAGGAGAGGAAGAGGGGGGAGAGCAAAGGGAAACGGAGAGGGAGAGGAGAAGAGAGGGAAGGGAGAGGGGGGTGAGCAAAGGGAAACGGAGAGGGAAGGGAAAGAAGATGAGAGGAAAGGGAGGGGGAGAGGAACGGAAGGAAATTATAGAAGAAATAGGGGGAAATGGAAAGAAGAAAAGCTAAGCTTGCAAGCTCTCTATATTACTTTTAAAAACTAGGATAACCGATTTTGGGGTAGACATGACACTTTTCTCTCCTCTCGGACAGGCTACAGGGTATTTTACTAGACGATGAACACCTCCCATTGATGTTACCTCTGAGTAACAATAAGAACCTAACATATCTAGATCTGAGCACCAACAGCCTTACGGGTGCCTCAACCCCTCACCTCCGAGATCTCATCCTACAATCACCCAGCCTGAAGAGGGTCAGGTATGTAGAACCAAGGCCAGACAATGGTGATTAGATGGAGGTTTTTTGATGATTTGGTAAAAAAGTTTTAGAAATGTCAACTTGGTGGATCTTCTTTGAACTTTGTCATATTGTGCTAATCCTGTCCAAGATATGATATAAAAGTGGAGGATAGGAAAAAGCTATAGTTAAACTATAACTAGGGGCAACGTTTTAAAAATGACATATACATTGCAGTCTGTCACTGGCATTAGCACAGCAGTTTTTGATTTTCTGAGTCCCCCTCTCTAACATAGCTGTATTACATGTTGATCCTGGCAGCAGATCTGTTATTTTTTCCTCTTCCTTTTGCAGAGTGACAACGCTGTTCCTTCTGCAATTTGATTGCACAGCAGCATTGTCACCCCATGGACAGCATACTACATCAAAAACCAGACAGGAGTTCCAACTAGTTTTCACTCCCTTTAAAACTAAATATAGTACCCTCTAGTTTGCAACTAGTATAGGTAAATTTGTATTGTGGCTCATGGTAGTTGTTGTTACTCGGTAATTGGGTCGGGTTACACTAGGTCAGGCTAGAGGGCAGTACAGGGCAGGCCTTTGGTACCTCCCCCTGGTCCCAGAAGCTCAGAGAAGTTTCTAGAAGCTAGTGGGCGAAGGGCAGGAGGTCCTGATCTGCATACTTGAGGGAAACTGGTCAATTCCCAGGCAGAAGGCCTGGCAGGGTGGCTGGATCAGCCCTTAAATATTGTGGAGCCTGGCCAGCAGGGGAGTCAGGTGCAAGGTGGAGTGATTAAGTTGAGTCCTGTGGCCTGGTAGGGGACTCTGGGCTGAGGCGGGGCTCTGCCTCCAGGCTGGGAGCTGAGAGAGGAAGAAGTACTGAGGGATCTCCACTATCCCATGGTCTCAATTGGAAAATGCCCTGGCTTACGGAGAAACACATGTACAGTAGGAAGCTTGACCAGCAGGGCTGGACTGGGACAGAAATTTGGCCCTGGACCTCATCCAGACTGGCCCACTTTGACAGGTCTCTCCCATGGCGGTCGGACAACTCCCACAGCACCCCCCTGGCCACCCAAGCCCCCTCTCCCCCTTCACTAGCCACTAGCCGTTCTACTTTATTAGAGTAGAACGGTTGATACTGGTACTCTGATGGGCAGTGCCAGTTGGGAAGCTAGACGTTATTTCACCGGGGACAAAAAAAATCAGTTTGGTGCCCCCCCCCCCCCCCCTTATGGGACAAGATTAGGCAGAAGGGAGAAACTCCCAGGCCATAGCTGTTGAGTCAGCTGTCTGTCCCCTCCCCCATGCTCCTCTGTCGTCCCCCCTGCTCCTCCCCCTGCTTCTTTGTTCCCCCCAGGTGAGCGCTGTGGGGAGGGAGAGGAGGTGAGCGCTGCGGGAAGGGAGAGACAGAGGAGTGGAGGGGGCAGCGGTCCACTGTCACTGAAGCCAGCCCACTGAGCCATCGGCCCACCAGGAAACTCCCTGTAGTCCCAATGGCCAGTCCATCCCTGTTGACCAGTCGTCTCTTCTAGGACAGCAGAATTTCCAGAGACAGTGTGAGGGCTTCTACATTCCACCAGGGCAGAAAAGGTTAAAGCCGCCAGAAGTAAGCAAGCTTCTAAGGGACTGTGCTAGCAAGCTGTGACCCAATGCCTTGTCTTGGGACATTTCACTAAGTATCCAGGAGGGCTGGTATTTTCAAGAAAAGGGGGCATAGGGATCCTGCAAGTTGAGATTCTGCTAACATTTTACTCTGGGAAACAGGGCTTCTGTAAGGGGAGATTCCATTGCCAAGTTCATAGAGACTGTCGCTGTTCCAGAGGCAAAAGTTGTCCACTTCGTTGTCCTTCAAGTCAAATTGGGTATATCCCATACCTTATGCAACTTGTTTTCCCCCAATAAAGCAAGTTCCTGGACAGTTTCCTTGTCTTTGAGTGAGAGTCGGAAAATGTGAGTTGCCTGGCTGCGCAGGAATAGGGGAACCGGAAATCCAGCGGCTCCTGCAGGGGCAGCTCTTCATAAAGAAAATGCTTTGTCTTACGTCGTCCTATACATTTAGGCTCAGATTCTCAAAAAAGCGCCTATCTTTAGGCGGGCGTAGCTTATCTTAGATACACTACGCCGCCGTAACTTAGAGCGGCAGGTCCCGTATTCAGAAACATCTTCCGCTCTAAGTTACGGCGGCGTAGTGTATCTGATACGGCGTAAGCCCGCCTAATTCAAACTAGGCTGGTAGGGGGCGTGTTGTATGTAAATGTTTTGTGACCCCACGTAAATTACGCTTTTATCGAACGGCGCATGCGCGCGCATGCTCAGTATCACGTCGAATTTTCAAATTAAATTACGCCCGCTCAATGCCTAGTCGTCGTGAACGTAACTTACGTCCAGCCCCATTCACGGACGACTTACGCAAACTACGTAAAACACGACGCTGTTCCGACGTTTCTGACGTCCATACCTAACATGACTTACCCCTGCTTTAAGAGGGGTAACTTTACGCCGGCGTATGTCTTACGTAAACGACGTATCTTGATACGCTGGGCGCACGTACGTTCATGAATTGGCATATCTAGCTCATTAGCATATTCGACGCGGAAATCTACGGCGAAAGATACGACGGTGTAAAAGACTTACGCCGCTCGTATCTTAGCTGAATTTATGCGTAACTGATTCTAAGAATCAGCCACATAGATACGACGGCTCTCATTTGGACTTACGACGGCGTACATGGCGCTACGCCGTCGTAAGTCCTTTGAGAATCTGGGCCTCAATTTTTAAAGGACATTGGGGCTTGTTTTAAAGTTTTGCTTTCTAATAACTGTGAAAATATTTTAACATCTGCTCATTTTCTCTTTTCCATCTTTCTAGACTCGGTTTTAGTCCCAGGCTCCTTGAAGACGGGAGGCCATTGCTAGAGCTGGAAGCTCAGAGACCAAGCCTTTACATTTCAGTTGGTTGAACTCAATGGACACGCGAACGACTGGCATTGAGAGTCGTACATTCACCATGATGATAAGTTCGCTTTGGCAATGAAATGTGAACAGAGGCGGCTCTAGGCTTTGTGAGGCCTTAGGCAAAACTTGACATGGGGCCCCATGATGGGAAAAATAATTCAAGGACAAGAGCCTCTTCCCCACAACCCTGGCCGGAGGTTGTGGGGGTCTGCGGGCAGAGGGGGTTATCGGAATCTGGAAGCCCCCTTTAACAAGGTGGCCCCCAGATCCTGCTCTTTAACCACTTAAGCCCCGGACCAAAATGCTGCCTAAAGACCCAAGGGGTTTTTACAGTTCGGGACTGCGTCGCTTTAACAGACAATTGCGCGGTCGTGCGACGTGGCTCCCAAACAAAATTGGCGTCTTTTTTTCCCCACAAATAGAGCTTTCTTTTGGTGGTATTTGATCACCTCTGCGGTTTTTATTTTTTGCGCTATAAACAAAAATAGAGCGACAATTTTGAAAAAAATTTAATATTTTTTACTTTTTGCTATAATAAATATCCCCCAAAAACATATATAAATTTTTTTTTTCCTCAGTTTAGGCCGATACGTATTCTTCTACCTATTTTTGGTAAAAAAAAAACGCAATAAGTGTTTATCGGTTGGTTTGCGCAAAATTTATAGCGTTTACAAAATAGGGGATAGTTTTTTTGCATTTTTATTTATTATTTTTTTTTTACTACTAATGGCGGCGATCAGCGATTTTTTTCGTGACTGCAGCATTATGGCGGACACTTCGGACAATTTTGACAAATTTTTGGGACAATTGTCATTTTCACAGCAAAAAATGCATTTAAATTGCATTGTTTATTGTGAAAATGACAGTTGCAGTTTGGGAGTTAAACACAGGGGGCGCTGTAGGAGTTAGGGATCACTGTGTATGTGTTTACTAGTGTAGGGGGGTGTGGCTGTAGGAATGACGTCATCGATCGTGTTTCCCCTATAAAGGGAATGACGCGATCGATGCGCCGCCACAGTGAAGCACGGGGAAGCCGTGTTTACATACGGCTCTCCCCGTTCTTCAGCTCCGGGAGCGATCGCGACGGAGCGGCTATAAACAAATAGCCGCGTCGTCGTCCCGGATCGCTCCCCGAGCAGACCCGACCTCCGCATGTACCGGGGGGGTCCCGATCGGACCCCCCACCCACGTCTAGCAGAGGACGTACAGGTACGTGATTGTGCCTGTCCGTGCCATTCTGCCGACGTAAATGAGGAGGTCGGGAAGTGGTTAATAACTAAGGGGCGGGGCCACCTGGCGATGTCATCTGCTGAACCCGCCCCTTGTGATGTCATTGACTGAGGGGCATGCTGGGTCATTGACATCACAAGGGGTGGTGTCACCGATATTTACTGGATGTTAGGGATGCTGGCGACCCCAATGTATGAAAATGCAATAAAACTATCCCCTATTTTCTAAACGCTATAAATTTTGCGCAAACCAACCGATAAACGCTTATTGCGATTTTTTTTTTACCAAAAATATGTAGAAGAATACGTATTGGCTTAAACTGAGGAAAAACATTTTTTTTATATCTTTTTGGGGGATATTTATTATAGCAAAAAGTAAAAAATATTGTATTTTTTTCAAAATTGTCGCTTTATTTTTGTTTATGGCGCAAAAAATTAAAATCACAGAGGTGATCAAATAAGGCACCAAAAGAAAGCTCTATTTGTGGGGAAAAAAGGACGCCAATTTTGTTTGGGAGCCACGTCGCACGACCGCGCAATTGTCTGGTAAAGCGACGCAGTGCCGAATCGCAAAACCTGGCCGGGTCCTTTAGCTGCCTAAAGGTCCAGGTCTTAAGTGGTTAAACTATTTTATATCAGTTTTTATTTTTTTACTATAGGTAAACAATCTTGGTTTTGCAAATCCATGTATTATGCATGAAAATATAAACATAGGATACATGATTAAAAAATGTTTCTATAAATCTGCAACTTTTTGGTGTCCACGCTCCGGGTTGGCAAAACTGGTTGGCTATTTTTAGGAACACCAAGCAAATTATGATGTCGCTCAGCCCCCCCCCCCTTACATTTCTTATAATCACCCGTAATGCAGGGCGCAGGGGCACCTCTCCCCTATCCACGCATTCCGACCCCCTATCAGTGGCAGTGCTAGGGGGGAGCGCAGGGGTGTATTTAGGTTTTGTGCTGCCCTAGGCCTGACGAAACTCGCACACCCCCTACTTTATATATGACGCACCCCTTTCTGTCAAGACTACACCCCTTCCTTTTTAAGACCCGCCCTGTCATTTTCATGGGATGAGGACAGAGGGACGCGGTGGGATGAGGACAGAGGGACGCAGTGGGATGAGGACAGAGGGACGCGGTGGGATGAGGACAGAGGGACGCGGTGGGATGAGGACAGGGGGACAGGGTGGGATGAGGACAGGGTGGGAGGGGGACAGGGTGGGATGAGGACAGAGAGACAGCGTGGGATGAGGACAGAGGGACAGGGTGGGATGAGGACAGGGTGGGATGAGGACAGGGGGACAGGGTGGGATTAGGACAGAGGGACAGGGTGGGATGAGGACAGAGGGACAGGGTGGGATGAGGACAGAGGGACAGGATGGGATGAGGACAGGGGGACAGGGTGGGATGAGGACAGGGGGGCAGGGTGGGATGAGGACAGGGGGGCAGGGTGGGATGAGGACAGGGGGACAGGGTGGGATGAGGACAGGGGGACAGGGTGGGATGAGGACAGGGGGACAGGGTGGGATGAGGACAGAGGGACAGGGTGGGATGAGGACAGGGTGGGATGAGGACAGGGGGACAGGATGGGATGAGGACAGGGGGACAGGATGGGATGAGGACAGGATGGGATGAGGACAGGGGGACAGGATGGGATGAGGACAGGGGGACAGGGTGGGATGAGGACAGGGGGACAGGGTGGGGTGAGGACAGGGTGGGATGAGGACAGGGGGACAGGGTGGGATGAGGACAGGGTGGGATGAGGACAGAGGGACAGGATGGGATGAGGACAAAGGGACAGGATGGGATTAGGACAGGCTTTTTTGCCGCCCCCCACAAAGTGCCGCCCTAGGCCTGGGCCTTGTCGGCCTAGGCCATAATACAGCACTGGGGGTGCGGGTCGCACACAGGCAGGGCCGGCGCTACCACTAGGCGAAGTAGGCAGCCGCCTAGAGCGCACTACCACCTAGAGCGCAACCACAGCCCCTGTTCTGTGGGAGCTCGGCTCTCCTCTCCTGATCGCTGGGTGTGTGCCGCCACTAATCCCTCATGTGTGCCGCTGAGCGCCCCGCTGCACTGTTACATCTTCTTAGACAGGTCACACAGCGCTGCTCCGGGACTCCTTTGCTCTAGCCTGTCCCTCTGGTGCAGCGCTGTGTATCTGTGTGTGCAGCGGAGGGGCGGGGCTCAATGGAGATGGGAGCCCGGAGCATTGAGAGGAGCAGCTGACCTCCGTGGAGCGGAAGGATGGCGCTGGCATGGCCCCGGCGGGAGGATGGCGCTAGCCTGGCCCCTGAGCAGAGCCCGGATGATGGTCGATGAAGATGAAGCCACAAACAGCCGAGGTAGGAGGAGGACGGATCCCATCCGAACTACATTACACTGTATGTGGAGTGCCGAGTGGGGGTGCTGTCTGTGTGGTGTGTGTGTGAGAGAGTCAGGTGGGCCAGTCACAGTGTATGTGTCAGGTAAGGGGGGGTCAGTGTGTCAGGTAAGGGGGGTCAGTGTGTCAGGTAAGGGGGGGTCAGTGTGTCAGGTAAGGGGGGGTCAGTGTGTCAGGTAAGGGGGGTCAGTGTGTCAGGTAAGGGGGGGTCAGTGTGTCAGGTAAGGGGGGTCAGTGTGTCAGGTAAGGGGGGGTCAGTGTTTTAGGTAAGGGGGGGTCAGTGTGTCAGGTAAGGGGGGGGGTCAGTGTGTCAGGTAAGGGGGGGTCAGTGTGTCAGGTAAGGGGGTGTCAGTGTGTCAGGTAAGGGGGGGTCAGTGTGTCAGGTAAGGGGGGGTCAGTGTGTCAGGTAAGGGGGGGGGTCAGTGTGTCAGGTAAGGGGGGGTCATTGTGTCAGATAAGGGGGGTCAGTGTGTCAGGTAAGGGGGGGTCAGTGTGTCAGGTAAGGGGGGGTCAGTGTGTCAGGTAAGGGGGTGTCAGTGTGTCAGGTAAGGGTGTGTCAGTGTGTCAGGTAAGGGGGGGTCAGTGTGTCAGGTAAGGGGGGGTCAGTGTGTCAGGTAAGGGGGGGTCAGTGTGTCAGGTAAGGGGGGGTCAGTGTGTCGGGTAAGGGGGTGTCAGTGTGTCAGGTAAGGGGTGTCAGTGTGTCAGGTAAGGGGGGGTCAGTGTGTCAGGTAAGGGGGGGTCAGTGTGTCAGGTAAGGGAGGTCAGTGTGTCAGGTAAGGCGGGGTCAGTGTGTCAGGTAAGGCGGGGTCAGTGTGTCAGGTAAGGGGGGGTCAGTGTGTCAGGTAAGGGGGGGGGGGGGGTCAGTGTGTCAGGTAAGGGGGGTGTCAGTGTGTTAGGTAAGGGGGTGTCAGTGTGTCAGGTAAGGGGGGGGGTCAGTGTGTCAGGTAAGGGGGGGTCAGTGTGTCAGGTAAGGGGGGGTCAGTGTGTCAGGTAAGGGGGTGTCAGTGTGTCAGGTAAGGGTGTGTCAGTGTGTCAGGTAAGGGGGGGTCAGTGTGTCAGGTAAGGGGGGGTCAGTGTGTCAGGTAAGGGGGGGGGGTCAGTGTGTCAGGTAAGGGGGTGTCAGTGTGTCAGGTAAGGGTGTGTCAGTGTGTCAGGTAAGGGGGGGTCAGTGTGTCAGGTAAGGGTGTGTCAGTGTGTCATGTAAGGGGGTGTCAGTGTGTCAGGTAAGGCGGGGTCAGTGTGTCAGGTAAGGGGGGTCAGTGTGTCAGGTAAGGGGGGGTCAGTGTGTCAGGTAAGGGGGGGTCAGTGTGTCAGGTAAGGGGGGGTCATTGTGTCAGATAAGGGGGGTCAGTGTGTCAGGTAAGGGGGTGTCAGTGTGTCAGGTAAGGGGGGGTCATTGTGTCAGATAAGGGGGGTCAGTGTGTCAGGTAAGGGGGGTCAGTGTGTCAGATAAGGGGGGTCAGTGTGTCAGGTAAGGGGGGGTCAGTGTGTCAGGTAAGGGGGGTGTCAGTGTGTCAGGTAAGGGGGGTCAGTGTGTCAGGTAAGGGGGGTCAGTGTGTCAGGTAAGGGGGGGGTCAGTGTGTCAGGTAAGGGGGTGTCAGTGTGTCAGGTAAGGGGGTGTCAGTGTGTCAGGTAAGGGGGGGTCATTGTGTCAGATAAGGGGGGTCAGTGTGTCAGGTAAGGGGGGGTCAGTGTGTCAGATAAGGGGGGTCAGTGTGTCAGGTAAGGGGGGGTCAGTGTGTCAGGTAAGGGGGGTGTCAGTGTGTCAGGTAAGGGGGGGTCAGTGTGTCAGGTAAGGCGGGGTCAGTGTGTCAGGTAAGGCGGGGTCAGTGTGTCAGGTAAGGCGGGGGTCAGTGTGTCAGGTAAGGGGGTGTCAGTGTGTCAGGTAAGGGGCGTCAGTGTGTCAGGTAAGGGGGTGTCAGTGTGTCAGGTAAGGGGGGGTCAGTGTGTCAGGTAAGGCGGGGTCAGTGTGTCAGGTAAGGGGGGTCAGTGTGTCAGGTAAGGCGGGGTCAGTGTGTCAGGTAAGGGGGGGTCAGTGTGTCAGGTAAGGGGGGGTCAGTGTGTCAGGTAAGGCGGGGTCAGTGTGTCAGGTAAGGGGGGGTCAGTGTGTCAGGTAAGGGGGGGGTCAGTGTGTCAGGTAAGGGGGGGTCAGTGTATGTGTCAGGTAAGGGGGGGTCAGTGTATGTGTCAGGTAAGGGGGGTCAGTGTGTCAGGTAAGGGGGTGTCAGTGTGTCAGGTAAGGCGGGGTCAGTGTGTCAGGTAAGGGGGGGGTCAGTGTGTCAGGTAAGGGGGGGTCAGTGTATGTGTCAGGTAAGGGGGGTCAGTGTGTCAGGTAAGGGGTGTCAGTGTGTCAGGTAAGGGGGGTCAGTGTATGTGTCAGGTAAGGGGGGTCAGTGTATGTGTCAGGTAAGGGGGGTCAGTGTGTCAGGTAAGGGGGGGGTCAGTGTATGTGTCAGGTAAGGGGGGGTCAATGTGTCAGGTAAGGGGGGGTCAGTGTGTCAGGTAAGGGGGGGGGGTCAGTGTGTCAGGTAAGGGGGGGTCAGTGTATGTGTCAGGTAAGGGGGGGTCAGTGTATGTGTCAGGTAAGGGGGGTCAGTGTATGTGTCAGGTAAGGGGGGTCAGTGTATGTGTCAGGTAAGGGGGGTCAGTGTATGTGTCAGGTAAGGGGGGTCAGTGTGTCAGGTAAGGGGGGGGGTCAGTGTATGTGTCAGGTAAGGGGGGGTCAATGTGTCAGGTAAGGGGGGGTCAGTGTGTCAGGTAAGGGGGGTCAGTGTGTCAGGTAAGGGGGTGTCAGTGTGTCAGGTAAGGGGGGGTCAGTGTGTCAGGTAAGGGTGTGTCAGTGTTTCAGGTAAGGGTGTGTCAGTGTGTCAGGTAAGGGGGTGTCAGTGTGTCAGGTAAGGGGGGGTCAGTGTGTCAGGTAAGGGGGGGTCAGTGTGTCAGGTAAGGGGGGTCAGTGTGTCAGGTAAGGGGGGGTCAGTGTGTCAGGTAAGGGGGGGTCAGTGTGTCAGGTAAGGGGGTGTCAGTGTGTCAGGTAAGGGGGGTCAGTGTGTCAGGTAAGGCGGGGTCAGTGTGTCAGGTAAGGCGGGGTCAGTGTGTCAGGTAAGGCGGGGTCAGTGTGTCAGGTAAGGGGGTGTCAGTGTGTCAGGTAAGGGGCGTCAGTGTGTCAGGAAAGGGGGTGTCAGTGTGTCAGGTAAGGGGGGGTCAGTGTGTCAGGTAAGGCGGGGTCAGTGTGTCAGGTAAGGGGGGTCAGTGTGTCAGGTAAGGCGGGGTCAGTGTGTCAGGTAAGGGGGGGTCAGTGTGTCAGGTAAGGGGGTGTCAGTGTGTCAGGTAAGGCGGGGTCAGTGTGTCAGGTAAGGGGGGGTCAGTGTGTCAGGTAAGGGGGGGTCAGTGTGTCAGGTAAGGGGGGGTCAGTGTATGTGTCAGGTAAGGGGGGTCAGTGTATGTGTCAGGTAAGGGGGGTCAGTGTGTCAGGTAAGGGGGTGTCAGTGTGTCAGGTAAGGGGGGGTCAGTGTGTCAGGTAAGGCGGGGTCAGTGTGTCAGGTAAGGGGGGGGTCAGTGTGTCAGGTAAGGGGGGGTCAGTGTATGTGTCAGGTAAGGGGGGTCAGTGTGTCAGGTAAGGGGTGTCAGTGTGTCAGGTAAGGGGGGTCAGTGTATGTGTCAGGTAAGGGGGGTCAGTGTATGTGTCAGGTTAGGGGGGTCAGTGTGTCAGGTAAGGGGGGGGTCAGTGTATGTGTCAGGTAAGGGGGGGTCAATGTGTCAGGTAAGGGGGGGTCAGTGTGTCAGGTAAGGGGGGGGGGGTCAGTGTGTCAGGTAAGGGGGGGTCAGTGTATGTGTCAGGTAAGGGGGGGTCAGTGTATGTGTCAGGTAAGGGGGGTCAGTGTATGTGTCAGGTAAGGGGGGTCAGTGTATGTGTCAGGTAAGGGGGGTCAGTGTATGTGTCAGGTAAGGGGGGTCAGTGTGTCAGGTAAGGGGGGGGGGTCAGTGTATGTGTCAGGTAAGGGGGGGTCAATGTGTCAGGTAAGGGGGGGTCAGTGTGTCAGGTAAGGGGGGTCAGTGTGTCAGGTAAGGGGGTGTCAGTGTGTCAGGTAAGGGGGGGTCAGTGTGTCAGGTAAGGGTGTGTCAGTGTTTCAGGTAAGGGTGTGTCAGTGTGTCAGGTAAGGGGGTGTCAGTGTGTCAGGTAAGGGGGGGTCAGTGTGTCAGGTAAGGGGGGGTCAGTGTGTCAGGTAAGGGGGGTCAGTGTGTCAGGTAAGGGGGGGTCAGTGTGTCAGGTAAGGGGGGGTCAGTGTGTCAGGTAAGGGGGTGTCAGTGTGTCAGGTAAGGCGGGGTCAGTGTGTCAGGTAAGGGGGGGTCAGTGTGTCAGGTAAGGGGGTGTCAGTGTGTCAGGTAAGGCGGGCCAGTGTGTCAGGTAAGGCGGGGTCAGTGTGTCAGGTAAGGGGGGGTCAGTGTGTCAGGTAAGGGGGGTCAGTGTGTCAGGTAAGGCGGGGTCAGTGTGTCAGGTAAGGGGGGGGTCAGTGTGTCAGGTAAGGGGGGGGTCAGTGTGTCAGGTTAGGGGGGTCAATGTGTCAGGTTAGGGGGGTCAGTGTGTCAGGTAAGGGGGGGTCAGTGTGTCAGGTAAGGGGGGTCAGTGTGTCAGGTAAGGGGGGGTCAGTGTATGTGTCAGGTAAGGGGGGTCAGTGTGTCAGGTAAGGGGGTGTCAGTGTGTCAGGTAAGGGGGGGTCAGTGTGTCAGGTAAGGGGGGTCAGTGTGTCAGGTAAGGGGGGGTCAGTGTGTCAGGTAAGGGGGGGTCAGTGTGTCAGGTAAGGGGGGGTCAGTGTGTCAGGTTAGGGGGGTCAGTGTGTCAGGTAAGGGGGGGTCAGTGTGTCAGGTAAGGGGGGGTCAGTGTGTCAGGTAAGGGGGGTCAGTGTATGTGTCAGGTAAGGGGGGTCAGTGTGTCAGGTAAGGGGGAGGGTCAGTGTATGTGTCAGGTAAGGGGGGTCAGTGTGTCAGGTAAGTGGGTGTCAGTGTGTCAGGTAAGGGGGGGTCAGTGTGTCAGGTAAGGGGGGGTCGTTGTGTCAGGTAAGGCGGGGACAGTGTGTCAGGTAAGGGGGGGGTCAGTGTATGTGTCAGGTAAGGGGGGTCAGTGTGTCAGGTAAGGGGGTGTCAGTGTGTCAGGTAAGGGGGGGTCAGTGTGTCAGGTAAGGGGGGGTCGGTGTGTCAGGTAAGGCGGGGTCAGTGTGTCAGGTAAGGGGGGGGTCAGTGTATGTGTCAGGTAAGGGGGGTCAGTGTGTCAGGTAAGGGGGGGTCAGTGTGTCAGGTAAGGGGGGGTCAGTGTGTCAGGTAAGGGGGGGTCAGTGTGTCAGGTAAGGGGGGGTCAGTGTATGTGTCAGGTAGGGGGGTGTCAGTGTGTCAGGTAAGGGGGGGTCAGTGTGTCAGGTAAGGGGGGGTCAGTGTGTCAGGTAAGGGGGGGTCAGTGTGTCAGGTAAGGGGGGGTCAGTGTATGTGTCAGGTAAGGGGGTGTCAGTGTGTCAGGTAAGGGGGGTCAGTGTGTCAGGTAAGGGTGTGTCAGTGTGTCAGGTAAGGGGGGTCAGTGTGTCAGGTAAGGGGGTGTCAGTGTGTCAGGTAAGGGGGGTCAGTGTGTCAGGTAAGGGGGGTCAGTGTGTCAGGTAAGGGGGGGTCAGTGTGTCAGGTAAGGGGGGGTCAGTGTGTCAGGTAAGGGGGGGTCAGTGTGTCAGGTAAGGGGGGGGTCAGTGTGTCAGGTAAGGGGGGTCAGTGTGTCAGGTAAGGGGGGTCAGTGTATGTGTCAGGTAAGGGGGGTCAGTGTGTCAGGTAAGGGGTGTCAGTGTGTCAGGTAAGGGGGTGTCAGTGTGTCAGGTAAGGGGGGTCAGTGTGTCAGGTAAGGGGGGTCAGTGTGTCAGGTAAGGGGGGGTCAGTGTGTCAGGTAAGGGGGGGGTCAGTGTGTCAGGTAAGGGGGGGTCAGTGTGTCAGGTAAGGGGGGGTCAGTGTGTCAGGTAAGGGGGGGTCAGTGTGTCAGGTAAGGGGGGTCAGTGTGTCAGGTAAGGGGGGTCAGTGTATGTGTCAGGTAAGGGGGGTCAGTGTGTCAGGTAAGGGGTGTCAGTGTGTCAGGTAAGGGGGTGTCAGTGTGTCAGGTAAGGGGGGGTCAGTGTGTCAGGTAAGGGGGGTCAGTGTGTCAGGTAAGGGGGTGTCAGTGTGTCAGGTAAGGGGGGGGGGTCATTGTGTCAGGTAAGGGGGGGTCAGTGTGTCAGGTAAGGGGGGGTCAGTGTGTCAGGTAAGGGGGGGTCAGTGTGTCAGGTAAGGGGGGGTCAGTGTGTCAGGTAAGGGGGGTCAGTGTGTCAGGTAAGGGGGTGTCAGTGTGTCAGGTAAGGGGGTGTCAGTGTGTCAGGTAAGGGGGGGTCAGTGTGTCAGGTAAGGGGGGGTCAGTGTGTCAGGTAAGGGGGGGTCAGTGTTTCAGGTAAGGGGGGTCAGTGTGTCAGGTAAGGGGGTGTCAGTGTGTCAGGTAAGGGGGGTCAGTGTGTCAGGTAAGGGGGGGTCAGTGTGTCAGGTAAGGGGGGGTCAGTGTGTCTGGTAAGGGGGGGTCAGTGTGTCTGGTAAGGGGGGGGTCAGTGTGTCAGGTAAGGGGGGGGGGTCAGTGTGTCAGGTAAGGGGGGGTCAGTGTGTCAGGTAAGGGGGGTCAGAAATATTGACCCCCCCTCCGCTCGCATGTTCTTCTGCCTTGGCTCAAGTCCCGGCCAGCGCCGACTGCTTATCTCCTTGCCTTCCCTGGTGAAGTGATCTTCCTCCGCTCTCTACCCAGTAGTAGCCGGGGACGGAGAGTGAGACTCAACAGGCTGTGAGGCGGGCGGCGACGGCGGCGGGCAGGGAGTCGCCGATTGCCTCCATCACTAGTATAAAAAAAAAAAAATATGTCCCCGGATTTAATTTGAAAAATCTGGTCACCTTACCTTAGTTCCAGTGGGAACTCAACGGCGCGGAATTCAAACGCGGCGAGTAGGGGGCGTGTTTCATTTAAATGAAGCGCGTCCCCGTGCCGAACGAACATGCGCATAGTGTTGAGCAGAATATGCCATATTCGATTTCGCGATATATCTCGAATATATATTCGAATATTCGAGATATATTCGCTAAATTCGAATATTCGTGATATTTTATCGAAATTAATTGAATGCGATTTTTCGCTATTGCGAATGCGAAAATAATTGCGATTTTTTAATAACTGCGGTAGGAGCGCTCTGATTGGCTTAGAATATTCGTGATATTTTATCGAAATATCGCAACATGCGAATGCGATATTTATTGCGCAATTTCGAGATATGCTGGAGGAGCGCTCTGATTGGCTCAGAATATTCGTGATATTTTATCGAAATATCGCAACATGCGAATGCGATATTTATTGCGCAATTTCGAGATATGCTGGAGGAGCGCTCTGATTGGCTCAGAATATTCGTGATATTTTATCGAAATATCGCAACATGCGAATGCGATATTTATTGCGCAATTTCGAGATATGCTGGAGGAGCGCTCTGATTGGCTCAGAATATTCGTGATATTTTATCGAAATATCGCAACATGCGAATGCGATATTTATTGCGCAATTTCGAGATATGCTGGAGGAGCGCTCTGATTGGCTCAGAATATTCCTGATATTTTATCGAAATATCGCAACATGCGAATGCGAAATTTATTGCAGATATTTCGAAAACTGCTGTAGCAGCACTCTGAAATCGAATATGTATGATATTTTAACCAAAATACATATTGCGATTGCGATTTTTCGATCGCGCATGCGCAATTGCGCGAACAACACGCGACCATTTCCTGGAGCCTTGCCAGTTTCCCAATATTACAGCAACATGGTGGGAAGCAATTTCTCAAAGTCTGAGGAAAAGTTGCTGATTTGTGTAAGTATTTTGACCACTGTTATTTCATCATCTTCAACTGCATTTAAGTCTAGTTTAAAAGTTAGTATATATGATCAGATATTAGTATTTAACCAAAAATGTGTCTCCTGCTTTTACAAAACTACAAGTCCCAGCATGCCTGGACAGCTGCAGACACCCTGGTTGGCAAATGTGTATTTAGGCACTTTTCCTTGTTATTTAGCATAATGAATTTAAAATTTTTTTGGACATAGGACGTATGCGAACGTCCTGACTTCAGTGTCCTCAAGGCCCAAGGACGTTCGAATACATATTGCCCTTTAGATGTTGCAGAACTACAACTTCCAGCATGCCTGGGAATGCTGGCACTTCTAGTATTGTAAGTTCTGCAGGCCCACATTTTTCAGGCCTTTATGCACGGGTCTCTAAACTGTGGCACCCTAGATGCAGCAAAAGTAAAATTCTTAGCATGCACTGAAAGACCGTGGCTGATGGGAGTAGTAGTTTTGCAACAGCTGGAGGTGGACTGGTCTTGAAACCCAGAGTTAGGTAACAAACCCGTAGTGTTTTGCAACCATTCTGCCTCCAGCTGGTTATTTTCTGTTGAAAAGCCTGTGGCGTGCAAAACACAACCCAAAAACTCCACCCGGTGCAAGGAAAAATTTGCACACACCTAAAGAGTGACATCACAAAAAACTGCGACGGTTGCATACGTCAGTGGTCCTCCGAAAAGGTCCCGTCTCTGACCCCCCGGGGCGTTAGGCTCCTGACAGGGAAAAGAGTTACTGTGGTCCATACAGCCGAAGCCATATGGACCCATCTCGGTCCAAGCAGCGCAATCAACACGCGAACAACACGCGACCATTTCCTGGACCCTTGCCAGTTTCCAACTTTATGATCGCAACGCAATCGCAGAGCAAGATGGTTGGAAGTAATTTCACTGTATCTGAGGAAAAGTTGCTGATTTGTGTAAGTATTTTGACCACTGTTATTTCATTATCTTCAACTGCATTTTAGTCTAGTTTAAAAGTTAGTATATATTCATAATTATGCAAATGATAATGGCTGCTATATTTATGTAAAAAAGGTGGCGACGGAAATGGCAGTATATAAAATCTGTCATGTTACCCCTGTCATTGATTAATAAGGCGAGAATGCTTCCAATTGTTGAATAGCATACATTTATGTCATATATCCATAAGGCTGTCAACAAAAGTATTACAATATACTTTGTTCTTCATCTTGCAGAAGTTCCTGGAAACAGGATACGATGAGCTGCGGAGGCAGCAAGAAAAACAGGGAGTTATAAGCTCCCTGATTGAGGAACTAGGCGAAGAACACACTCGCATGGCGATCCTCAAAAAGTGGTCCGACCTGAAGAGGCGCCAGATGAACCGGGTCAGGCGTATCCGGAATAAATATCATCCTGGTAAGTTATTGGTCACAGTTATGTTTTTTTTTCCCTAAAGTGTATTTTGTGCGTGTACTCGAGAGAGGAGCCGGACTGCAGGAGTTGGGAGTAGGCAGGCCTCCCCCAGAGGTAATCTGCCACCTTTCTCCATGCCCCGGGTGGCAATGGCGGGTGTGAGGGGGTCCTCCCACACAGACCGTCCTACCTGCTCCGCTTCGAAGCCCCACGGGGCAGAGGGACTCCCTATAAGGGAGTGAGAGGATTTGCCCGCTCAACCAGCCCCGTTAGTCCTTCGCCTCTCTTTTTAGAGACCGCATGGTCAGAGTGCGTGCATGTTAACCCAATTGCGAGTGCGTGTGTAAGTGTGGTGGTTTTTGTGGGAGGGAGGTGGGCATACTAAGCGCAGGCTTACCTCGCATAGCACACCCACCGGGGGCCGAGCTGAGACCACCAAACTCAATTCACATGTAGCCGAGAGCGGGATCCGAACCCCTAGCTGCAGAGGTGAATGGCTTGTCAGCGCAGTGGCAATCGCGTTGAGCCAGCCCGGGTCCCTTGGGGACAGTTATGGAAGGTCATATGTAATTAATGTAAGGTCAGATGTTGTTAACCAAGACGCCATGTTGTTGTAACATATATCACCACCAGCCAAGGTATTCATAGTACTGTTGGAAAAAAACATGGGACAGCAGACAGGAACACAGAAGTTATGTGGGAACATACTTTTCCCATTGCTTTGCATGGGACTTTAAACAAAAAGCCCGACCCTCACCAATGGGGTTAGTTAAGGGATAAATTAACGATCCTATACTTTAAGTGGACGTATAGATAACATGTGACCAAGTGTTATCGAAATATCTACAGCTGTTATGAAATAACATGTATTTCCCATAGAGTTGAATGGGACTTTAAAGAAAAACCCTGACCAAGGCAAATGGGGGTGGGTATGGGTTAAACCACCAATCCTATATTTGTGGCTGACATATAAGTAACCTGTGTGCCAAGTTTCATGTAAATATCTTTAGCCGTTTGGACGTGATGGTGGAACATACATACATACATGCACACACACGTTGAGTTTTATATATATAGATTCCCACTAAATTCCTGTGTTAGGCGTGGGGTTGTTATAGTAATCCTGTGTACTCCATCAAGTACTTTTTTTTAACATGAGATCGTCTGAACAAAACAAAGGAGACAAAAACAGCTCATTTTACCATGGTGGCAGCCCAGCTCACGCTCAGTCCCCTGTAGTGCCCACAAGACCCTTTAATATAACATTGTCCCATTGGTTAACTGTCTATATAAATTAATTTGTATTCATATACAATACAGTAGAGTACACAGAATTTGCATACGTCATTAGAAAACATTTTTATAATATATGAACATTGTGTTATTATAGGAGCTCCGCTACCAACTGTGCGCCCCAAGCGCACAAGGCGACAGGCCGCAGAGGAGGAGCAGGAGGAGGATGTGGAAGAGGAGGAGAGGGATGAGGAGGAGCAGCCAGGGCCATCCACATCACCACCCCCAGTTCCTGTGGAGGAGCAAGAGGAGGAGCTGCACCCCCCCCCCGAAACTTCTGGTGGAGTAGTGGGTGACGAGGAAGAGGAGCAGGATGAGACGGTTAATTATACCGTCAATCAGGAGGGTAAATATGTGCACATATATTAATAAAATTTCAACAATAAAATGTAGCTCTAAAAATGGACAGCATTTAAAGCAGGGCTGTGGAGTCGGTAGATAAATTTTTCGACTCCGACTCCTCAGTTTTATGTACTTCAGACTCCGACTCCCCGACTCCCCGACTCCGACTCCTCTGTATTAATATGCAAATGTATTTTATAGATTCCTTGAGGGAAAGAAACGCAAACTACCACAGGACTACTGGCTGGGAAGCCAACAGTCTACTGTATTGCACAGTTTAAGCAAAAGACAAACACAATGAAAACAATCAAGTGACTGGATAGTAGCAGCAGGCTTAAACATCAGGAACATGATCTTTAACAGTTCAAAAATACAGACCACATTATTTGGCTGTTTTAGAACCAAAACAAAGCTTATCTATAATGAACCCAAAAAAAAAAATATGAAAAACCTAGAAATGGTTTATATTAATCTTGAAATGTAGTTCTAGGCTTAGCAAATGCAAATAAATGCAATGTAGAGTTCTAAGGAAGAGAATTGCCTCTGCCAGATCCTCTTTCATAGAGTCTCTTAAGTCAGACTTTATTATTTTTATGGCTGAAAATAATCTTTCGTAACGGTCTTTGAAATCCAAATGTTTTTTTCTTATATCCTAACAGTTCTAAAAAAGCTAGAGGTGAAGCAAGCTGCCATGAAAAACCTCACGAAGAGAGTAATGGCAAATGAGCAGCAGATACTGTTTTTGATGCGCCAAAATCAACAACTGGTGCAACAACTGGCGAAAAACATGGATGAGGTGACAGAGCTTCAGAAGTTAATGTCCTAATTTTTTTTTTTTTTTTTTAATAAAAAATGTTATATTTTGCAAAGGTTTCATTTCTTATTGAAATTGTTAGTTTTTTAAACACATCTAACTTCACATCTAACTTCACATCTAACACATCAACATCAACATCAACACATCTAGCTTAATAATAACCGAAAACATTTTATACTATTACTAGCTGAATACCCGGCGTTGCCCGGTCTTCCTATCTTAACCTTTTGGGGAGGAAAATCATAGTAATATAAATATACCCATCTTTTATATAAGGGTGTTGGTAAGGGTTAATTTAACTGTTATATATTTTTATTTGGCATATAAGTAATATGTATAGCGGGTATTATTGAAATATCTCCAGGCGTACAGAAGTTATGTGGGAACATACATTTTCCATTGATTTGCATGGGACTTTAAAGGAAAACCCCGACCCTCACAAATGGGGGTAGTTAAGGGATAAATTAACTATCAGTGGTATCAGTGAACAGCAGTGGTAATAGGAGTATATATAGAGTGGGAATTAACTTTTTACATAGGTGTCTTGACAGAGCAGCAGCAGCAGCAGTAGTAGTAGTAGTAGTAGATACAGAGTCATATCACTTGGGCAGGAGGTGCCATGATGAACAGCAGTGGTAATAGGAGTATATAGAGTGGGAAATTACTTTTGACATAGTTGTCTTGACTGAGCAGCAGCAGCAGCAGCAGCAGCAGTAGTAGTATTAGCAGTAGTAGTTGATACAGAGTCATATCACTTGGGCAGGAGTTGCCATGATGAACAGCAGTAGGAATAAGAGTATATAGAGTGTGAAACAACTGCTGACATAGGTGTATTGACTGGGCGGCAGCAGCAGCAGCAGAAGCAGCAGTAGTAGTATTAACAGTAGTAGTTGATACAGAGTCATATCACATGGGCAGGAGTTGCCATGATGTACAGCAGTCTTAATAAGAGTATATAGAGTGTGAAATAACTGCTGACATAGGTGTCTTGACTGGGCAGCAGCAGCAGAAGCAGCAGTAGTAGTATTAACAGTAGTAGTTGATACAGAGTCATATCACATGGGCAGGAGGTGCCATGATGAACAGCAGTAGGAATAGGAGTATATAGAGTGTCAAATAACTGCTGACATAGGTGTCTTGACTGGGCAGCAGCAGCAGAAGCAGCAGTAGTATTAACAGTAGTAGTTGATACAGAGTCATATCACATGGGCAGGAGGTGCCATCATGAACAGCAGTAGGAATAGGAGTATATAGAGTGTCAAATAACTGCTGACATAGGTGTATTGACTGGGCAGCAGCAGCAGAAGCAGCAGTAGTATTAACAGTAGTAGTTGATACAGAGTCATATCACATGGGCAGGAGGTGCCATCATGAACAGCAGTAGGAATAGGAGTATATAGAGTGTCAAATAACTGCTGACATAGGTGTCTTGACTGGGCAGCAGCAGCAGAAGCAGCAGTAGTATTAACAGTAGTAGTTGATACAGAGTCATATCACATGGGCAGGAGGTGCCATCATGAACAGCAGTAGGAATAGGAGTATATAGAGTGTCAAATAACTGCTGACATAGGTGTATTGACTGGGCAGCAGCAGCAGAAGCAGCAGTAGTATTAACAGTAGTAGTTGATACAGAGTCATATCACATGGGCAGGAGGTGCCATCATGAACAGCAGTAGGAATAGGAGTATATAGAGTGTCAAATAACTGCTGACATAGGTGTCTTGACTGGGCAGCAGCAGCAGAAGCAGCAGTAGTAGTATTAACAGTAGTAGTTGATACAGAGTCATATCACATGGGCAGGAGGTGCCATCATGAACAGCAGTAGGAATAGGAGTATATAGAGTGTCAAATAACTGCTGACATAGGTGTATTGACTGGGCAGCAGCAGCAGAAGCAGCAGTAGTATTAACAGTAGTAGTTGATACAGAGTCATATCACATGGGCAGGAGGTGCCATCATGAACAGCAGTAGGAATAGGAGTATATAGAGTGTCAAATAACTGCTGACATAGGTGTCTTGACTGGGCAGCAGCAGCAGAAGCAGCAGTAGTAGTATTAACAGTAGTAGTTGATACAGAGTCATATCACATGGGCAGGAGGTGCCATCATGAACAGCAGTAGGAATAGGAGTATATAGAGTGTCAAATAACTGCTGACATAGGTGTATTGACTGGGCAGCAGCAGCAGAAGCAGCAGTAGTATTAACAGTAGTAGTTGATACAGAGTCATATCACATGGGCAGGAGGTGCCATCATGAACAGCAGTAGGAATAGGAGTATATAGAGTGTCAAATAACTGCTGACATAGGTGTCTTGACTGGGCAGCAGCAGCAGAAGCAGCAGTAGTAGTATTAACAGTAGTAGTTGATACAGAGTCATATCACATGGGCAGGAGTTGCCATGATGTACAGCAGTCTTAATAAGAGTATATAGGGTGTGAAATAACTGCTGACATAATTGTCTTGACTGATCCAAAGGAGTCATGGGAGAAAATCATGTGGTCAGATGAGACTATAATATAATTTTTTGATCATAATTTCACTAACCGTGTTCGGAGGAAGAATAATGATGAGTACCATGCCAAGAACGCCATCCCTAATGTGAAGCATGGGGGTGGTAGCATCATGCTTTGGTGGTGTTTTTCTGCACATGGGACAGGGTGACTGCACTGTATTAAGGAGAGGATGACCGGGGCCATGTATTGCAAGATTTTGGGCAACAACCTCCTTCCCTGAGTTAGAGCTTTGAAGATGGGTCGAGGCTGGGTCTTCCAACATGAGAATGACCCAGAGCACACAGCCAGGATAACCAAGGATTGGCTCTGTAAGGAGCATATCAAGGTTCTGGCGTGGCCTAGCCAGTCTCCAGACCTAAACCCAATAGAGAATCTTTGGAGGGAGCTCAAACTCCGTGTTTCTCAGCGATAGCCCAGAAACATGACTGATGTAGAGAAGATCTGTGTGGAGGAGTGGGCCAAAATCCCTCCTCCAGTGTGTGCAAAGCTGGTGTAAAACTACAAGAAATTTTTGACCGCTGTAATTGCAAAGAAAGCCTACTGTACCAAATATTAACATTGATTTTCTCTGATGTTGAAATAGTTATATTCAGCACTGTAAATACATCAGGTCCGGGGCTTCATCAGGGAATGCATGGCAAGGGACCCTTCAGCGCCCTGAACCGACGACGGGTGCCAGAAAGTCACCGCCGATCCAGGACTCATTCATCTTTATGAATGTGAGTCTGTCCACGGACTCTGTGGACAGACGGGTCCTCTTGTCCGTGACCACCCCACCTGCCGCGCTGAATGTCCGCTCAGATAGTACGCTGGAGGGGGGGCAAGACAATAACTCCAGCGCATACTGAGCGAGCTCGCGGCAGGTGTCCAATCTGGCAACCCAGTACTCCATGGGGTCGTCGGTGCTCATACTGTCAGAAGCACCGACGGACGCCATGTAGTCTGCCACCATGTGGGCCAGCCGCTGGTGGTGACTGCTGCTGCTGCTGCTGGTGGTGGTACTGGGTCGCTCGGTTTGGAAGAACATCCTCATCTCTTCCATTAGGTCCCCTGCTCGGCTGCAGCTGGGTGCAGCCACCTGCTGGGTGAGATGAGGGGGGACAACTGGAGGCCGGGGAGTTGCCTGCTCCAACCGTCTGACAATGGCTGCCTGCAGTTCCTCCATCCGGTGCTGCCTCCGGCTGGCTGGGATGAACTGCTCCAGTTTCCCCTTGCACCTGGGATCCAAAAGGGTGGCCATCCAGAAATCATCCCTCGTCTTGATGGTCTTAACCCGGGGGTCCCTCCTGAGGCATCTGAGCATGTGGGCAGCCATGGGGAAGAGCACAGCCCGCTGTGACTCCTCAATGCTGGCCAGGTTAATGAGGTGCGACTCTTCTTCCCTGAGGCGCTGCTGGTCAAACTCAGACATGCCCAACCCCCGGACTATCGGTGCCCCCAACACCGGCTCTCCCTCCTGACCAGGCCCTGACTCCGGGACGACACCAGCAACCACCTCCTCCTCCTCTTCATCATCATCCTCCTCCTCCTCCTCCTGGTCCTGGCCCTGGTCTCGGTGGAGCATTGCTGACTCCTCCTGCTCCACCAAGGCACTCTCCCCAGCCTCGAGCAGGCGATCTAGTGTCCTCTCCAGCATGAACAGTATTGGCAGCACGCTATTGAGGCCAATTTGCTCACTGCTGACCATCTTGGTCGCCTGCTCGAAGGAGGACAACACTTGGCAGACCTGGTTTATCTGCCCCCACTCCGCACAGGCGATGAAAGGGAGTTGTGGTGAAGCCCTCTGAGTGCCTAGTTCCATCAGGTACTCCCTCACCGCCCTTTGCTGCTCCCACAACCTCTTCAGCATGTGGAGGGTGGAGTTCCACCGCGTCACACTGTCCACAATCAGCCTGTGAAGGGGCAGATTGTACTTCCGCTGCAATTTGGACAGGGACGCGGTAGCGGTTGGGGAGCGCCTGAAGTGGCTGGCAATCCTACGCGCCTTTGCCACAATGTCACTCAACCCTGGATAAGTGCGCAGGAACTTCTGCACCACCAGGTTGAGGACATGTGCCAGACAGGGCACGTGCGTCAGACTGCCAGCATGGAGGGCGGCGAGTAGGTTGCTGCCGTTATCGCAGACAACCATACCTGGCTGGAGCCTTCGGGGTGTCAGCCACTTCTGGACCTGAGCTTGAAGTGCTTTCAGCACTTCTTCTGCAGTGTGTCTCCGGTCCCCTAAACTAACAAGCTGGAGCACGGCCTGACAGCGCACGTGCCCCACACTTGAGTAGCTACGGGGGCGCTTGCTGGGAGGCTCAGCAGCTGCGGAGACAGTGGCTTGAGGGAGACCAGCAGTTCTCCCCTGGACACCCCGGGGCGGCACCACAAGATCGGTTGCCGACGATCCCTCACCGACGCCTCGGAGGGAAACCCAATGGGCCGTGAAGCTGATGTAGCGTCCCTGCCCATGCCTGCTGGTCCAGCCATCCATTGTCAGATGAACCCTGTCGCTGACAGCGTGATCCAGCGACAGGGTTACATTCTGAACAATGTGCTGGTGTAGGGCAGGGACACCAGTCCTGGCAAAGAAATGGCGGCTGGGGACACGCCATTGGGGTTGGGCCTGCTCCAACATCTGCCTGAAGGGGTTGCTGTCAACTATGTTGAAGGGCAGCAGATGTTGGGCAATAACCCTTGCCAGGAGCCCATTGAGGGAACGCACACGTCGGTCTCCAGGGGGGAAGGGAGTGGTGCGGTCAAAGGCGTCTGAAATCGACGCCTGGCGCCGGACGGCAGTGCGGGACACAGACGTGGAGGGTGCTGTGGAAGTAGAGGTCTGGCTGCCGGTACCAGTACCTCTACTAGAGGGAGCGGGGGGGCATGACCTGCTGGAAACAGATGAAGATGTGGCAGGGGCTGCTGTACCCTGCTCACTTGTGGTGGTGGCGCTGCTACCACCACCACGCTTCATCTCCTCATACAACGCCCAGTGGTTTATCCTGAGGTGCTGGTTCAGGGCTGTGGTACCCACCCGAGCCAAACACTTCCCTCTCTTCACCCTCACTTTACAAATCCGGCAGATGGCCACGGTAGGGTTGTCTGCCACCAGGGTAAAGAAATTCCAGACAGGTGACTTCAGCACCGCCCTCCTGTCAGATGGGGTGACGCTTACTTGCACCTGCTGGGATTCGGTGCGCACAGGTGGAGCTGCCTGCTGCTGCTGCTGCTGCTGCTGCTCCTCCTCCTGACACCTCCTGCTGCCATCACCAGTGGAGACCCTGACGATGGTCTCCCTGGTGGTGACCTGGCGCACCGTTTCACCAGGGTGCCTACCTTCCCCGTCGTCACTGACGTAGTGAGCCGACGCGTCAGATGGCAACCATGATGGGTCACCCTCTTCGCCCCCAGAGATGTCAGACCAAGGGCTGAGATGTGTTGGTCTGAGGGAACCACGTGACATGGAGCCTCTAGCCTGGCTCCGCTGTCCCCTCACCCACGCCTGGGTCTGACTAGGTGCTGCTGTTTCCTGCACCAAAACAGCAGCACCAGTTTGAAGGGATGTCTCTGGGATACTGCCAGCAGGTATCCCATCCTCCTCATCCATCCCTTCAAAAAGGTCCTGACCATCAGGACAGAGCTGGAGGTCTGCCTGATGCATGGCCTCCCCCAAGAGATCCCTATCACTGTCGCTGTCGAACAGTAAGATGCTGGACTCTTGGGGGCTGGGGGGGGGTAGTACAGGCAACGGTGTAATGGTGGTACTACTGTGAGTCGGGACCGACGACTCAGTGGCACTGCTGTGCCCCATGTAGTCCACCACTACTTGAGCCTGAGATGGCAATATCGGGCGGCTGCCCGATGGGAAGAACTCCCGGATCAGGCGTACTCCCCTTGCACCCGATCCTCTACCACTAGTAGGGGCACGAGAGGTACCCCGTGCTGGCAGCGATCCAGCACTGGGAGTAACTCCCCTACCCCTACTGCCACGGCCACGGATGCCGCTCATAATTGCTGATATGTGTGTGGGGGGGTTAAACTTTATTGGGGGGGAAAATGTGAACAAAATGTGTTTTTGTGTTTTTTTTACAAGACAGGCACGCAGACAAAGACGTACACAGACAGCTACTAAACTATAAGAAAAGTAGTACACCAGACAAGGACTACAAAATTAAAGAAAAAAAAAAAAAGCACTAAACAAACACTAACTTTTTTTTTTTTTTTTTTTTTAAACACAAAACACAGACACTAAACACACACTAAGCTAAGCTAGATGAAATAAATGTACACTAACAGTGTGTACACTTACTACACAAAATTTAACTAAACTGAACACAAAACTTAGCTTTTATAAAAGCTCTTTAGGGAAAACTAAACAAAATTTGAACTGAGATGCCTATCAAATATCACTGAACAGTGAACCTGCAAGATCTGACAGTAACACAAGATGAACAAAACTTAGCTTTTAGAAAAGCTCTTTTATAAAGCTCAGATCAATATGTGTTCTGAAATCTCTTGCAAATATAACTGAACAGGGAGGATTGCAGGATCAAACAGTAACACAAATGAAAAAAACAGCACAAAACAGCACAAAACGTAGCTTTGAAAAAAGCTCTTGGGTCTATTGCTTTGAAAAAAGCAGTTGATATACTGGAAAAGATCCACTGGAATCACTAAATAGCAATGCTGGTGATGATCTAAATCAATCAAGAACAAAGACACAGGAAACCAGGAAACCAGGAACACAGAAACAGCCTCCACACTCTATAGCCAGCTTCTGAATCTGCAATGAAATGGTGCTGGGAGTGAGCTTATATAATGTCCATGCAGGCAGGTTCCTATTGGTTGCTAACCTGTGACGAGTGTGGAAGGAGAACTCTGATTGGCTCTGATGCAAAAGGGCGGAGCAAATAATCGCGCAATATTCCTATTGCCGAATATTCGCATTGCGAATATTCGGCAATATAAAATGATCGCTTCAGCTACTCGGCCCAATGGCTCTAATCATACCAGCAATGCTTTCAGACGTCTATGGAGATCACTAGGATGTGATCTGTTTTAAAAATGAAAGTGTAAAAATCGCTCTGATGCGGAAGATCGGGGCGAGGAAAATAATCGCGCGATATTGCGTTTGCCGAATAATCGCATTGCGATCTTTCTGGAAAATTCAATGAACGCTTCAGCTACTCGGCCCAGGGTCTCTAATGATACCAGCAATGCTTTTAGACGTCGATGGAGATATCTAGGATGTGATCTGATTCAAAAAAAAAATTGTAAAAAAATCGAATATTCGGAATTGCGAATATTCACCGCGAATTTCGAAATATAGCGCGATTTCTCGAATATGCTATATTCGAGTCGAATATTCGCAATGCGAATATTCGTGAGCAACACTACATGCGCATGCTCCGTTCCTAAATTTCCCGCTGTGCATTGCGCTAAATGACGTCGCAAGGACGTCATTGCTTTGACGTGGACGTAAATTACGTCCATCCGGATTCACGGACGACTTACGCAAACGAAAGAACAAAAAATTGAAATTGGAACGACGGCCATACTTAACGTAGCAGGCCAGATTCACAAAGAGATACGACGGTGTATCTACAGATATCTACAGATCCCCCATCGTATCTCTGACTTACACTGGTCCTATCTATGCGCCTCATTCATAGAATCAGATACGCATAGATAGGGCTAAGATCTGACAGTGTTACACTGTGTTACACTGTCGGATCTTTTTTTCAATTTAAAAATGGCGCCGGGGGCGTTCCCGCTGATTTACGATAAATAATATGTAAATCAGCGAGATACGCAAATTCACGAACGTACGCGGACCCGTCGCAGTGTTCTTACGTCGTTTCCGTAGCGGTTTTCCCGTCGTATACTTACCCCTTCTTTTATCAGGCGCAGCCAATGTTAAGTATAGCCGGCGTTCCCGCGTCGAATTTGAATTTTCCTACGTCGTTTTGCGTACGGCAATTCACGAACACGCGCGTCGCAAGTCCCGCTCACGTCGCAACCGCTGACGTCCTAGTGACGTCAGTGGGAGCAATGCACGCCGGGAAATTCCCCGGACGGCGCATGCGCATTTAAATCGGCGCGGGAACGCGCCTGATTTAAATAGTACACTCCCCCTAGCTGCGGAATTTGAATTCCGCCGGGGGATTTAGGATCCGCCGTCGCAAGTTTGGAGGTAAGTTGTTTGCGAATTAGCCGCTTGCCTCCCAAACTTGCGGGAGCGGATCTTAATTCACGTAGAACGAGCGGATCTGTAGATCCGCTGCGCTACGTGAATCTGGCCCAGTAGGTTTAACTCTACGCCACGAAATGCCAGCTTTAACTATACGCCGGAAAAAGCCGAACGGAAACGACGTAAAAGAATGCGACGGCCGCTCGTACGTTTCGTGGATCGTCAGAAATAGCTCATTTGCATATTTGACGCGGAAAACGACGCGAACGCCACCCAGTGGACGCCAAAGTATTGCATCTTAGATCCGAAGGCGTTTGAAGACGTGCGCCTGTCGGATCGAACCCAGATGCCGTCGTATCTTGTTTTGAGGATTCAAAACAAAGATACGACGCGGGAAATTTGAATGCCCAAGCCAATTTTCAGCTTTCAGCACTGTCGCACTTTGAATGGCACTTGCGCGGTCGTGCTACACTGTACCCAAACAAAATTGGCGTCCTTTTTTCCCCACAAATAGAGCTTTCTTTTGTTGGTATTTGATCACCTCTGCGATTTTTTTTTTTTTTTTTGCGCAACAACTAAAAAAAGACTGAAAATTTTGAAAACAAATTACGTTTTTATTTTTTTCTGTTATTTTTTTTGTAAATAAGTAAGATTTCTCTTTCAATTACGGGCACTGATATGGCGGCACTGATGGGCACCGATGAGATGGCACTGATGGACATCGATGAGGTAGTACTGACGGGCACAGATGAGGTGGCACTGATTGGCGGCGCTGGTATGCGGCACTGATGGACACACATAGGCGGCACGGATGGGCACACATAGGCGGCACTGATGGGCACACATAGGCGGCACTGATGGGCACACATAGGCGGCACTGATGGGCACTCATGGGCGGCACTGATGGGCACTCATGGGCGGCACTGGGCACTCATAGGCGGCACAGATGGGCACTCATGGGCGGCACTGATGGATAATTATGGGTGGCACAGATGGGCACTGATAGGTGGGCACTGGGCATGGATGGGCACTGTGGGGTGGCACTGATGGACACTGTGGGGTGGCACTGATGGACACTGTGGTGTGGCACTGATGGACACTGTGGGGCGGGACTGATTTACACATGTTGCCAGTCAGTGCCCATTTGTGGGCACTGATTGGCATCTTTTTTTATTGCTTTTTTTTCAGACTTTATTTTTTTTTCCAAGACCTTTTTTTTTTTTTTTTTTCAAGACTTTTTTTTTTTTTGCCCGCTTCCCTGGTGGTCCAGGGTGGGCTTCCCTGGTGGTCCAGTGTGGCGATCCGAGGGGGGGCTGCGCTGATAAACAATCAGCGCGAACCCCCCCTGTCAGGAGAGCCGCCGATCGGCTCTCCTCTACTCGCGTCTGTCAGACGCGAGTGAGGAAGAGCCATCAACGGCTCTTCCTGTTTACATTGTGATCAGCCGTGATTGGACACGGCTGATCACGTGGTAAAGAGTCTCCGTGAGAGTCTCTTTACCGAGATCGGTGTTGCGGGGTGTCAGACTGACACCCTGCAACAACGATCGCCGCGATGCGCGCCCCCGGGGGCGCGCAGCGGCTCAGAATCCTGAGGACGTCATATGACGTCCAGTCAGGATTCTACAACCACTTTGCCGACGTCAATCTGTCATTGGCGGGCGGCAAGTGGTTAAAAATGAATCTAAAATTCCCTGAGAACTTGATGGCCCGGATTCACGTAGCACTTACGCCGACGTATCTCCGTAAGTGGTAAGTGTAAATGTGCGCCGTCGTGCCCACAGAACTAGATACGCCTGAAAATAGGCTTTTTCCAACGTAACTTTCCTACGCCGGCGTATCGTGGGCGCATATTTACGCTGGACGCCTCATTGCAAATATGCAAATGAGGGAGATACGTCCATTTACGAACGTAGTTGCGCCCGGCGCA
The DNA here is from genome assembly GCF_905171775.1 of Rana temporaria. Classification (NCBI taxonomy): domain Eukaryota; kingdom Metazoa; phylum Chordata; class Amphibia; order Anura; family Ranidae; genus Rana; species Rana temporaria. The sequence continues at coordinate 115,371,498 of NC_053501.1, forward strand.
TAATATACGCGGTTTGCCTAAGGCTTACGTCCGGCGTATAGTTATCCCTCATCTATGAGGCGCAACCCATGCAAAGGTGTGGACCAGGGAACAGCCGTCAAATTTTACGTTGTTTGCGTAGTAGTACGTGAATAGGGCCGGGCTTAGGTTACGTTCACGTCGTAGGCAGTGATCCGTCGTATCTTAGGGAGCAGTTTCGACCAGGGGTATATTTAGGTTTTGTGCTGCCCTAGGCCTGACTAAACTCGTGCACCCCCTAATTTAAATATGACCCACCCCTTCCTGTCAAGGCCACACCCCTTTTGCGGTTTAAGACCCACCCTGAAAATTTCAAGTGGCCTGGGGTGGGGGGGGGGGGGTGGATTCCCTTAATTTGCATAGGTTTCCTCTCACTTCCTGTTTGGCTATGGGACAGGAAGTGAAGGGAAATCTCTGCAATGGGACAGGGATGGTAAAAAATTAGAAGCGAGCCCCCCCCCCCACAGTTGCAGAATGCCAACCGCCCACATACTGGAAGCAGTGCGGCCGATTTATGGGGGTGCTAAACTAATTTGCCTAATAGCGTAGCGCAAGCCGGCGGGGACACTGTCCGTGCTGCCCCCCATGCAAAGTGCTGCTCTAGGCCTTGTTGGCCTAGGCCAGGGTACAGCATTGGTTTTGACGTGATTCTGAGCATGCGCCGTTCATTTTAAGTACTTGTCTGTCACTCAGGCCATCATTAGCACGGGGTCACGCCTCATTAGCATGGCTCACTCCCACTTCCACCTACGCTGGCTTACGCCGAGGAAGCCCACGTATCTTTACCAGCGAGTGTTTTGTGAATACTGTGCTCGCCGCTCTGCGCTACGTCGACGTAGCGTATATTCGATACGCTACGCCAGCATAACTATGCGCCAAGGTATGTGAATCCGGGCCGATGTCTTTTCCTAGTTAAGGGGAATGTTTCATTACAGGATTGAATTGTATGTCCTGTTCTTGGGGTGAAGCTAGAAGACCCACGATGTCTCCATTGAGAGGACCTTGTTGTCACTACTGTCACATAAGGGGCGTGTCAGTACATACATACATACATGGTTAGGACACATGGTAATACATAAACACCTATTACACATCCCTACTAGTGTTGCTCACGAATATTCGTATTGCGAATATTCGGCTCGAATATGGCATATTCGAGTATTCGCGAATATCTCGAATTTCGCGGCCAATATTCGCTATTCCGAATATAAAAAAAAAAATTGCGAAATTTCGCTAATGCGAATTTATTGCGAACATTTTGCGAATTTTTTTTTTTTTTTTTCTGATTGGCTCTGATGCAAAAGAAGGGCGGAGAAAGTATTCTCGAATATTCGGAAATCGAATATTCGGAATATTTTATCAAAAAAAAAAATGTTGTGAAATATTTTGACAACTGTGGTAGGAGAACTCTGATTGGCTCTGATGCAAAAGAAGGGCGGAGAAAGTATTCGCGAATATTCGGAAATCGAATATTGGTGATATTTTATCGAAATTTCGCTAATGCGAATGCGAAATTGATTGCGAGATTTTGACAACTCTGATTGGCTCTGATGCAAAAAAAGGGTGGAGAAAGTATTCGCGAATATTCGATTTCCGAATATTCGCAAATACTTTCTCCACCCTTCTTTTGCATCAGAGCCAATCAGAGTTCTCCTACCACAGTTGTCAAAATATTTCACAACATTTTTTTTTTTGATAAAATATTCAGAATATTCGATTTCCGAATATTCGAGAATACTTTCTCCGCCCTTCTTTTATGGCATATTCGAGTATTCGCGAATATCTCGAATTTCGCGGCCAATATTCGCTATTCCGAATATAAAAAAAAAAATTGCGAAATTTCGCTAATGCGAATTTATTGCGAACATTTTGCGAATTTTTTATTTTTTTTTCTGATTGGCTCTGATGCAAAAGAAGGGCGGAGAAAGTATTCTCGAATATTCGGAAATCGAATATTCTGAATATTTTATCAAAAAAAAAATGTGAAATATTTTGACAACTGTGGTAGGAGAACTCTGAGGCCCCGTACACACGACAGAGTTTCTCGGCAGAATTCACCGAGAAACTCGGTCAAAACCCGGATTCTGCCGAGAAACTCTGTCGTCTGTACAGTTTTGGCTCGATGGAGCCGCCGAGGAACTCGACGAGAAAATAGAGAACATGTTCTCTATTTTCTCGTTGTTCTATGGGAGAAGGCGGCCCGCCGAGCTCCTCGGCGGCTTCATCCCAAAACTCGATGAGGAACTCGACGTGCCAAGCACGTCGAGTTCCTCTGTCGTGTGTACGGGGCCTGATTGGCTCTGATGCAAAAGAAGGGCGGAGAAAGTATTCGCGAATATTCGGAAATCGAATATTGGTGATATTTTATCGAAATTTCGCTAATGCGAATGCGAAATTGATTGGCGAGATTTTGACAACTCTGATTGGCTCTGATGCAAAAAAAGGGTGGAGAAAGTATTCGCGAATATTCGATTTCCGAATATTCGCAAATACTTTCTCCACCCTTCTTTTGCATCAGAGCCAATCAGAGTTCTCCTACCACAGTTGTCAAAATATTTCACAACATTTTTTTTTTTGATAAAATATTCAGAATATTCGATTTCCGAATATTCGAGAATACTTTCTCCGCCCTTCTTTTGCATCAGAGCCAATCAGAAAAAAAAAAAATGGCGCCGGAGGCGTTCCCGCTGATTTACGATAAATAATATGTCTCCGAATATTCGCAAATACTTTCTCCACCCTTCTTTTGCATCAGAGCCAATCAGAGTTCTCCTACCACAGTTGTCAAAATATTTCACAACATTTTTTTTTTTGATAAAATATTCAGAATATTCGATTTCCGAATATTCGAGAATACTTTCTCCGCCCTTCTTTTATGGCATATTCGAGTATTCGCGAATATCTCGAATTTCGCGGCCAATATTCGCTATTCCGAATATAAAAAAAAAAATTGCGAAATTTCGCTAATGCGAATTTATTGCGAACATTTTGCGAATTTTTTATTTTTTTTTCTGATTGGCTCTGATGCAAAAGAAGGGCGGAGAAAGTATTCTCGAATATTCGGAAATCGAATATTCTGAATATTTTATCAAAAAAAAAATGTTGTGAAATATTTTGACAACTGTGGTAGGAGAACTCTGAGGCCCCGTACACACGACAGAGTTTCTCGGCAGAATTCACCGAGAAACTCGGTCAAAACCCGGATTCTGCCGAGAAACTCTGTCGTCTGTACAGTTTTGGCTCGATGGAGCCGCCGAGGAACTCGACGAGAAAATAGAGAACATGTTCTCTATTTTCTCGTTGTTCTATGGGAGAAGGCGGCCCGCCGAGCTCCTCGGCGGCTTCATCCCAAAACTCGACGAGGAACTCGACGTGCCAAGCACGTCGAGTTCCTCTGTCGTGTGTACGGGGCCTGATTGGCTCTGATGCAAAAGAAGGGCGGAGAAAGTATTCGCGAATATTCGGAAATCGAATATTGGTGATATTTTATCGAAATTTCGCTAATGCGAATGCGAAATTGATTGGCGAGATTTTGACAACTCTGATTGGCTCTGATGCAAAAAAAGGGTGGAGAAAGTATTCGCGAATATTCGATTTCCGAATATTCGCAAATACTTTCTCCACCCTTCTTTTGCATCAGAGCCAATCAGAGTTCTCCTACCACAGTTGTCAAAATATTTCACAACATTTTTTTTTTTGATAAAATATTCAGAATATTCGATTTCCGAATATTCGAGAATACTTTCTCCGCCCTTCTTTTGCATCAGAGCCAATCAGAAAAAAAAAAAATGGCGCCGGAGGCGTTCCCGCTGATTTACGATAAATAATATGTCTCCGAATATTCGCAAATACTTTCTCCACCCTTCTTTTGCATCAGAGCCAATCAGAGTTCTCCTACCACAGTTGTCAAAATATTTCACAACATTTTTTTTTTTGATAAAATATTCCGAATATTCGAGAATACTTTCTCCGCCCTTCTTTTGCATCAGAGCCAATCAGAAAAAAAAAAAATAATAATAAGTCGCAAAATGTTCGCAATAAATTCGCATTAGCGAAATTTCGCAATTTTTTTTTTTTTTAAATATCACGAATATTCGATTTTAGCGAATATTTCACGAATATTCGGCTATATATTCGTGATATATCGCGAAATCGAATATGGCGTATTCCGCTCAACACTAATCCCTACACACACCACAAGTGGAAGAAGTAGCCATAGAGCCCCTTCCAGCCTTGAAAATGTGGCCTGTGTATCCAAGTGGTAATGCCCCCCCCCCCTCCCCCCTCGGATCATGAAAAGATTAAATAAAAGAGGAAGCAATTCAAATGTAAATATACCACATTTTTATTGTGTGTTTATGAAAGTATAATTATGGACCTATACATATTTTTTTCCTATTCCAATATACTCTGATTAAACCAAGAGTCCTTTAGTAAAATCAATTGGCCAGACGTGAAGATCTTTGACCAAGAGATTCCAAGCCTGCCCACCACGGCAAGGTAGACTCTTCTAGGGCAGGACCTACACTAACTACACTAAGCTACCCTACTGGATGCTAGTCATCCTTTTTCTAATGTTGGGTGTATGTTTGTAGAACGGCCTCATCCTATAATCTGTGTGTGCGCGATCTACTTATGCCCACCATTAGAATACCGCCCTTCATCCACCCACTTCTAATGATGGGCATACATGCACCATTTTTTTTTAAACTGTGGTGGTGAAATCACCTCCTACAGCGCTGGAGTCGCTGATTTACATATTGTGGGAGCAATCGATGTTGCTGTCAAGATAAGTAAATCTGTGCTGCAGCTGAACTGCTGTTCCCCCCACTCTTCACCCGCCATCAGACACTGCTGTTCCCCCCACTTCTCACTCCCCCATCAGACACTGCTGTTCCCCCCACTCCTCACTCCCATCACACGCTGCTGTTCCCCCCACTCTTCACCCCCCCCATCAGACACTCCTGTTCCCCCCACTTCACACCCCCCATCAGACAATTCTGTTCCCCCCACTCCTTACCCCCCCCCATCAGACACTGCTGTCCCCCCACTCTTCACCCCCCATCAGACTCTGCTGTTCCCCCCACTCCTCGCCCCCCATCAGACACTGCTGTTCCCCCCACTCCTCGCCCCCCATCAGACACTGCTGTTCCCCCCACTCTTCACCCCCCATCAGACACTGCTGTTCACCCACTCCTCACCCCCCCATCAGACACTGCTGTTCCCCCCACTTCTCACCCCCCATCAGACTCTGCTGTTCCCCCCACTCCTCACTCCCATCACACGCTGCTGTTCCCCCCACTCTTCACCCCCCCCCATCAGACACTGCTGTTCCCCCCACTTCACACCCCCCATCAGACAATTCTGTTCCCCCCACTCCTTACCCCCCCATCAGACACTGCTGTTCCCCCACTCCTTACTCCCCATCAGACACTGCTGTTCCCCCCACTCTTCACCCCCCATCAGACACTGCTGTTCCCCCACTCCTTACCCCCCATCAGACACTGCTGTTCCCCCCACTCTTCACCCCCCCATCAGACACTGCTGTTCCCCCCACTCCTCACCCCCCCATCAGACACTGCTGTTCCCCCCACTTCTCACCCCCCATCAGACACTGCTGTTCCCCCCACTCTTCACCCCCCATCAGACACTGTTGTTCCCCCCACTCCTCACCCCCCCATCAGACACTGCTGTTCCCCCCACTTCTCACCCCCCATCAGACTCTGCTGTTCCCCCCACTCTTCACCCCCCCATCAGACACTCCTGTTCCCCCCACTTCACACCCCCCATCAGACAATTCTGTTCCCCCCACTCCTTACCCCCCCATCAGACACTGCTGTTCCCCCACTCCTTACCCCCCATCAGACACTGCTGTTCCCCCCACTCTTCACCCCCCATCAGACACTGCTGTTCCCCCACTCCTCACCCCCCCATCAGACACTGCTGTTCCCCCCACTCTTCACCCCCCATCAGACACTGCTGTTCCCCCCACTTCTCACCCCCCATCAGACTCTGCTGTTCCCCCCACTCTTCACCCCCCATCAGACACTACTGTTCCCCCCACTCCTCACCCCCATCACACGCTGCTGTTCCCCCCACTCTTCACCCCCCCCATCAGACACTCCTGTTCCCCCCACTTCACACCCCCATCAGACAATTCTGTTCCCCCACTCCTTACCCCCCATCAGACACTGCTGTTCCCCCACTCCTTACCCCCCATCAGACACTGCTGTTCCCCCCACTCTTCACCCCCCATCAGACACTGCTGTTCCCCCACTCCTCACCCCCCATCAGACACTGCTGTTCCCCCACTCCTTACCCCTCCATCAGACACTGCTGTTCCCCCACTCCTTACCCCCCATCAGACAATTCTGTTCCCCCCACTCCTTACCCCCCCATCAGACACTGCTGTTCCCGCACTCCTTACCCCCCATCAGACACTGCTGTTCCCCCCCACTCTTCACCCCCCATCAGACACTGCTGTTCCCCCACTCCTCACCCCCCCATCAGACACTGCTGTTCCCCCCACTCTTCACCCCCCATCAGACTCTGCTGTTCCCCCCACTCCTCGCCCCCCATCAGACACTGCTGTTCCCCCCCACTCCTCGCCCCCCATCAGACTCTGCTGTTCCCCCCACTTCTCGCCCCCCATCAGACAATTCTGTTCCCCCACTCCTTACCCCCCCATCAGACACTGCTGTTCCCCCACTCCTTACCCCCCATCAGACAATTCTGTTCCCCCCACTCCTTACCCCCCCATCAGACACTGCTGTTCCCGCACTCCTTACCCCCCATCAGACACTGCTGTTCCCCCCACTCTTCACCCCCCATCAGACACTGCTGTTCCCCCACTCCTCACCCCCCCATCAGACACTGCTGTTCCCCCCACTCCTCGCCCCCCATCAGACTCTGCTGTTCCCCCCACTTCTCGCCCCCCATCAGACTCTGCTGTTCCCCCCACTCCTCACTCCCATCACACGCTGCTGTTCCCCCCACTCTTCACCCCCCCCATCAGACACTGCTGTTCCCCCCACTCCTCGCCCCCCATCAGACACTGCTGTTCCCCCCACTCCTCGCCCCCCATCAGACACTGCTGTTCCCCCCACTTCTCACCCCCCATCAGACTCTGCTGTTCCCCCCACTCCTCACTCCCATCACACGCTGCTGTTCCCCCCACTCTTCACCCCCCCCATCAGACACTGCTGTTCCCCCCACTCCCCCCCCCCATCAGACACTGCTGTTCCCCCACTCCTCACCCCCAT